>NC_047107.1:16159913-16459913 GCF_902500255.1 Thalassophryne amazonica | reverse complement strand
AAAAATCCCGTGGATCCAAACTTCTTCTATTTATGGATGATGGAAACCACTATGCTCATTGGGACCTTCAAAGCTGCAGAAATGTTTTTGTACCCTTCCTAGTTTTCTGCCTCGAGACAATCCTGTCTCAGAGATCTACAGACAATTCCTTTGACTTCATGCTTTAGTGCAGCAGATAACTGAAACAATCATGCAAATAGTGATAAAAGCATCAAATTCGGAAGAAATATTCCTTAGACACTCCTCTTTTGAAAAAAAAAAACTGATTGGCCACTTGACTTTTCAATCGGTGGTCAGGTAGGGGTCAGTTGAAGAATTACACAGAGGTCAAAATTAAAAGATGCTCCAATCATATTGAAAAATATTCCACATTATTTGCCTGCTCATAAAGATTCCAAAAAGGTATAGTTTGGACTATCTATGACTGAATTCTATGGAGTTACAGGATAAAAACAGCAAGAATGGTGACAAAGGTCAGTTTCATTTTGTACAGGGATCAAAAGTTAAAGTTGCTCCAATTTTGGTAAAAAGTGATGCAAATTATCGGTTGAGCTAATAGGATTAATAAATGGAATAGTTTTGACAGTGTTGAATGCTTGGTCTCCAAAGTAAAGGTCAAACAACGTCTACTTCTATTGGATTCTATGACATGTGACATATGTTACCCTGTAACGTGGTAAGTAAGGATGATACATGGTCCAAACTATTCCTTTTTTAGAACTGTGTTAACTCAATTAGTAATTTGTATCACGTTTTACCAAAATTGGAGCAACTTTAACTTTTGACCCCTGTACAAAATGAAACTGACCTTTGTCACCATTCTTTCTGTTTTATCCCATAACTCCATAGAATTCAGTTACAGACCGTCCAAACCATACCTTTTTGGAATCTTTCTGATCAGGCAAATAATGTGGCATAGGTTTCAATATGATTGGAGCATCTTTTAATTTTGACTCCTGTGTAATTGTTCAATTGACCCCTACCTGAACGCCAACTGAAAATTCAAGTGGCCAGTCGTTTTTTTCAAAAGACAATTGTCTGAGGAGTATTTCTGCTGAAGTTGATGCTTTTATCACTATTTGCAGGATTCCGCTCTAAATATTCTCTTATCTGCTGCACTACTTGGTTTGTGGTCTGACATGCACTGTCAGCTGTGAGACCTTATATGTAGACAGGTGTGTGTCTTTCCAATTTATGTCCAATCAACTGAATTTACTCCAGGTGGAATACTTTCTGGATGCATGAGAACATGCATTCATTCATTCATTTTTCTGGACCTTCTTATTCCGGTCAAGGGTTGTGGGGTAGCTGGATCCATTCCCAGCCGGCAAAAGGCAAGAGGCAGGGTACATCCTGTACAGGTCGCCAGTCTATCGCAAGGTCACATATAGACAAACACAGTCACATGTTCGTTCACCCCATTGGTCAGTTTTAAGGTTTCAACTCCCCTTAATCTACATGTTTTTGGAAGTGGGAAGAAGCCGGAGCACCTGGAGGGAACCCACGCAAACACAGGGAGAACATGCAAACTAGGACCTGTCAGTTTCAGCATGGTTGTTTGATTCTTGGTAACGGATAAAGTTGTTGCTGTCTGCCCTGACGATGCCTGTGGTCACTGTAAAATCACTGCTTTTCAGATAAGTATTGCTGTATCTGTATCTGCGTGACCACCAGACTTTCTGGTAAGTTAGAACAGCTGTTTTGATTTTATTTTCCACTCCGTACATCCGTCACCTCACTTTCTGATTGGCTGCACATCACATTCAGCAGGCTGCGCATTCGTTTGTGGTCAGAGGACACAACACATGCTGCGATATCGGACCGAGACAATCCAATATGTTGAATATCCCAGATTTGTGATCGGAGCACCCCTGACGTCCTTCTGAGCAGATCAGAGCGCTCTTAACACACCACACATGGCAGGAATATCTGATAAGATTATATTTAGCGTCATCACAATTGTCTGGGTGTCCTTAAAATTGTTGGAAGTGGATGATCGGGTCGGATATCGGCCTAATTATCTTGCCGTGTGAACCAGGCTTTACTATAACAGCTGCCACTCCTTCTGTATACAGGCCTTTCAATCAGGTCAGGTATTAGATATGGAACAATGCTATGCTTCACTGCATCTGCCACACCATTCTGGCAAACACTTTCCACACTTCTCAAAAGTAACCATCCATCTTCCATGGCCATATGAAACATGGGCATCCCCACAACCTTTTCCAGTTGCATGCATCTTCAGACTTGAGGCAAAGGTATGCTGGATCATGCCCAAAATAGCATGCAACATGATCAAAAGGTCTACCTGTTGTTTCTTCATGATACAAGTGATACTACATCATCTACCTTAGTAACTACTTCTTTGATGCATAGTCATTCCAGCGGTACCCAATGACTGTCTGTCTGATTCAGACCAAGTACCAAAGACATCTAGTCATTGCCTTAGGTTTCATAACCATACAGAAAGACAGGCAGCACCAGGACCATAAAGACTTGAACCTTTGTTTTCCTGCATAGGAATTGGTATCATCAGACACATTCAGAGACATGAATTTCACTCAGCCACCTATCCTGCTGATGTCAACAACACTACCCAACACCGAGCCGAGGCGTGCTTTTAACATAGTTTCGGGGAGCAGCCACAATAGTCTTGATGCTGAAGATATCTAAAATCCTGGCAGGAGGTTCAGCCTGCTCAAAGTAGTTGGCCTAAATGGTACAGCAGTAGCATGTTCAGTTGGTTCGACTAGACAAAATGTATGTGTCCACCTACTGAGTTTCAACAGTTTCCAGGTCTGTTGACCTCAGATAGCACTTCCATAGCAATGTGAAAGCTTCCAACCTCCTTCAATAGTAACAAAACGTGGTCATCCTTACTTTGAAACAAGACATAACAGTAGTCCACCCATGAGTAATTTGAGTTTGAGACCTGGACGCTGCAGAGCAATGGATGACCCCTCTGCACCACACCAGTTGCCATCTTCAAGAGCAATGCCCCATGGAGCTTTAATATTTTTCCTTTCTTACAAGAATGGGGATCTAAATCACTTCTTCATGTTCCCGTCATAATGTGAACTGTTCTCTGGTGTCATGGCTGCAGTACTATTCATGCAACTGAACTCTTAGAAGAGTTCTTTTAAATGAAGTAATCTTTCAAAGCCTATATAAAGGGAAATTTTGATCCAGGATCAGGATCACCTCCAAAATTCAGTGGAGTCTTCGATGCCCTAATATCTATCTGTAGCGCAAATTTGGTGAGAATCCATGAAGTAAAAATAAATAAATAAATAAATAAAAATAAAATCTCTTCACAAACATACTGACTGAGTCTACAGTTCTGCAGTAACCTGGACTCTCTGAGATTACTTACCCTGTACTAACTGTTATTTTTGTCTTGCTTCCCTAGTCATTGTTGGGTCTCATTTCCCCACAGTTCCCTGCTACCATTCAGCTCCACTGGTTCCACCTGTCTCTGGCTCCTCCATCCTTGGCTTGCTCTCCTTTGACCGGTGTCTCCTCCTCCTCTGGTGTCTGCTCCTCCTCCGGGGCCTCCATGTCAGTTTGTGCAATTTCCATTTACCATCAGTCAAATAAACTCTCTTTTGTCATTTTAACCTGCTGCCTCATCGCATAGCGTCCAACTCTTTGGCTCCCCAACCTGACACTGATATCTTTGCAAAAGAATAAACTCCCAAGTCTTTAGGGTCCTGGTGCTTCCTGTCATACTGTATGTTTGTGAGAATTTGAAGCTAACCAGTGATCTAAGGTAACAACAAGATATCTTTGGTACTAGGTGTCTTTGGAGGATCCTTGAGTATCACTGGAACGACTTTGTGTCAAATGAGCCATTACTTACACAGACGCGGAATGTCACTTGCATTGTGACAGAGCATCTGCTTTGACATTTTGGCCATTTGGCATGTTTCTCTGAGTGCCTGAGTGTTGAAGACCCCAGTGCAGACACTTCAACTGGCTGTGGCAGATAGATGGTTATTTTAGAGATGTGGGGATGGTCTGGTTGTCTGATGGAGTGGTTACCGAAGCACGGCACCAGCTCTTGCTCCCAGACTTGAGTTGACTTGATAAAAAAACCTTATGCTGCATCATTTCAGTGATGGAAAGTTTTTTACCAGCATAAAAATCCAACAACAAAACATCACTTGACATAAGGCAGGCCATTCTTCCATATCATGCAAGTTCTGGTTTCTCCATCACTACCCACATGAGTATTCAGATCCACCAGCTGAATAATGGAGTCCCCATCAAACTGGAAGAATCCCACCCCGACACCCCTAGAAGAATTGGACACTTGGGTAAATGCACATTTCAATTTTTTTTAGATTTATTTTCATTTATATAGTGCCAAATAACAACAGAGCTGCCTCAAGGTGCTTCACACAAGTAAGGTCTAACCTTACTAACCCCCAGAGTAGCAGTGGTAAGGAAAAACTCCCTCTGAGGAAGAAACCTCAAGCAGACCAGACTCAAAGGGGTGACCCTCTACTTGGGCCATGCTACTGACACAAATTACAGAACAATTCACAAAACAAATATACAGGAAATGCTGTTGGTGCACAGGACAGGAGGATCTCCAGCACAAATACCACACCCATCTCTGGATGGAGCTGCACCTTAAATAGAGAGAAAAAACAGAATCAGGGATCAGAAAGACAAGAAATACAGTATAATTTTTGCCAGCATTAAACAAGAAAAACAGGAAATATGAAGGTGATCACCGGCTACTAGCCCTAAAGCTTCACTAAAAGA
Source organism: Thalassophryne amazonica (assembly GCF_902500255.1). Classification (NCBI taxonomy): domain Eukaryota; kingdom Metazoa; phylum Chordata; class Actinopteri; order Batrachoidiformes; family Batrachoididae; genus Thalassophryne; species Thalassophryne amazonica. The sequence continues at coordinate 16,455,143 of NC_047107.1, read as the reverse complement.
TCCAGAATTTAGGTAAAGTTGAGGCCGTGGCCCGCTCCGTTTCCTACTAAAATGAATTAAAAGAATAAAAAGCGTAGAACTATACTATGCCAGTATGTCAACTATACGAAAGGGAAAATACGAAAGGGAAAATAAGTGCGTCTTAGGTTTGGACTTGAATGTCTCCACAGAATCTGACTGTTTTATTGATGCAGGGAGATCACTCCACAGAACAGGAGCACAATAAGAGAAAGCTCTGTGACCGGCAGACTTCTTATTCACACTAGGGACACAAGGTAGTCCTGCACCCTGAGAACGCAAAGCACGGGCCGGTACGTAAGGTTTAATTAGGTCAACTAGGTAGGGAGGTGCCACTCCGTGAACAATTTTATAGACTAGTAGCAGAACCTTAAAATCTGATCACATGACATCTTCCCCCCCATTGACACATTTACAGTGAAGCAAACTCATCACTCTCCAGGGAAAAGTCCATCCTAGCAACTCCACCTCTCACAGTGGGCAAAGGAAGGAGTCCAGCCTGTATCCATCTGTTTGGTTGCAGAGGTGATGCTGTGCACTGAAGTGGTTACAGTTTGCCAACATCAGCCGTTGCTTCTTCCCCACCAGAGAGATGGTCAGCTTTGCCATTACACATTTAAGTCTTGAAACATTTTGGCAAACACCACGCTGTTGTGAATGAGATTACACGGCAGCTGCTTTTTTTTATTTCTCAGTTGACCTTTCACAACCACTGTGAGCCATGCATAATGAGAGCCAATTACAGGTCACAACATGGCACCTCACACGTTCACAAACATGAATGGAGGTATTATTTTGTGCCCAGGCAGATCTTTGTGCGGCACAAAGATGAGTTGTGTGTTGCAGAAACCTGAGTCACGGTGGGAGAGTGGATTGCTCAGTGACATTATGATCAGCTTTGTGTAAACATGAAAGGTTTGCTGGCTCGTCATTGGCTGACGGTGAGATCATTGATATTAAGGCTGATCTGTGTCCAGTACGTTAACTTGTTTGGAGAGCTGCTTTTCTGCCGGAGACGTGTGGACGATAACCCAGATCTGCTTTTCACTGCACTCATCGTCACCGAGCGCTCCAAGACAACAGCTTCAGATATGAAAATGTCACGTCGGTTACTCCTGCTTGTCTGTTTTTGGTGTTCAGGCAATGGGAGGGGTGAATGTGACCCGTGCTGTCTGTCACAGGTTGCTTCACAGGAACACCATTTTTATCAACTTTTAAACTCTGCTTCATCTTTGCAGTAAGATAGCACGACCACTAGATGACACTATGAGATTGCATTCCTTGTGATTGTTATTTTTTTTTTTAAATAGTTGTGCTGTATTAACATATTTGTGAGTTTCTGGGAAGGTTTGGTGATAAACACGCCGATTGTTACTGTATGTCCCCGTATGCATCGGCCGTGCTGATGCCAGCGGGAACAGCGGCAGTAAATCTGCAGCGTGTCGCTTTGATCATGCGGAGAGTGCAGACGTCCGCCGTGCACTCTGCAAGGAGATGCTGTGAAGCACACAATGACTTTATAAGCTCTATAAGCTAGGCCCGTGTGTATGAAGAGCCATGACTGGTTAGAAGGTAAGGAGGGCTTTTATACACACGTACAGCCGGTTTTAGTGTCACCACAGAACATTCTGAATGTAAAATGCCTATTTTTTCAGTGTTTATGCTGTTCTGTGTGAGGTTTTAGATTTCTTTTTTGCAGCTTTTCAGGAATCTGTGTATTTTTACTCCCTAGTCTCTCATGCACATGAATGTGGAGGAATAAATGGCTGCAAGTGTAAATTAGAAGCAGGTCAGTGGCTCTAATCCTCATCGTTAGCACAAAGTCTGCTGCACGTGTTACTGGTCATCTCCTGAAATGTCAAAGTGCCGCATGTTTCCCCCACCAGTGCAGCAACGAGGTTAATTTTCATTGTCCTGGAATAAAAAGCTAAAAAAAAAAGGTTACATCCGACAAACGCCCGAGTTGTGAAAATGAAAGTGTCATATTTATGCAGGAATGTGTGCACGCAGGGTGCTTCAGGCGCTTAAGCTCTCCCAATCCCTTTTCCATTCTCTGAATGTGCTGCATATCAAGCAATCCATTAGTCTTAGCTTTGCTGCAGATTTTAAGTGGGCACCTGTCCATTAAGAGCATCGCTTCAGCGCCGGCTCATCTCTCAAATTATTTGCCCTGAATTAAATTCTCCCAGATGTAATGGAATGCATATTTATAGGTTTTTCCTCCCCTTTCTGCTATCTGGAGCTGTGCATCTCATTTTTAACACTTTTTAAAAAGAGGGACTTTCTGCTTCACGTTCACGTTTAGTAACGCACAGCTTCTCTCAAACAGTCAACAACACACACGCACGGAGGCACGCGTTATATTCAAAAACTGTCAGTCAAACACAGCTCAGCCAGAGAAGCTATTAGAGAATAAAACTAAGGCGCATGGCAGCGTTATGGCCAGCACAAAATGCACACACACACACACACACACACACACACACACACACACACACACACACACACACACACACACACACACACACACACACACACACACACGCGCAGAGTAATTTGTTGGCAGTCATTAAAGCTGCACAGTTTAAAAAAAAAAAAAAAAAAAAAAATTCTATTTAATTCATTTTAATGACCAAACACATTGTGAAGTGTATTTTATCATATTTATTTACCATCTTAAAGTATAAACAAATTGTGTGATCCAGCAATTTTCACTTTACACACATCCCGTTTTTATCCAGCGTTTTGGTATAGAGTGGGGATCCTGGGTCACTGAGTGGGAGGTGGTGTCTTAAAAGTCTAACTGAAAAATTTTTATATTTTGTTTGATATTTCTGTTGTATGTGTCACAGATGTCTAAAATGAGCCGTGTCAGGTCTAAGCTGTGTTTGAAGCAGGAGAACCTCTGTGAACCTCTGTTTACCATCAAACTTCATACACATGAAAATGTAAAAGGTAAATAAAACTGATTTTTTTTTTTTTTTTTTTACAATTTCACGTTTTTAATGATTACCTTATGTGATCTGTTGTTTCATGATGCTGATTTTCATTTTCAAATATGCTCCTTGAAAGTTAAAAGCTGAATGAAACTCTTCATGAATCATAGTTTTTGCATATATTTTTACATGTTTAACACATACACATCTGTGTTAACAACTGGTAAACAGGTATTGTGCCTGTTCAGTGCAAAGGTCCATGGTTCACACAACAGAATCAATTTTTAGCCCGTAATATTTGTATGAGAATTTTGACCTCACATGAAAATGACTTCATAGTGAAGAACATTTGTGAGAAATTTGATCAGCAGGCAGATATGTTCGCAACGACTGCGTTTTAGGGCCACACTGAATTTTTTTTTAGACTTCAAGAATAAAGTTGTAATATTACGAGAATAAAGTCGTAATTTTAAGACTTTGTGAATAAAGTCGTAATATTATGAGAATAAAGTTGTATTTTTATGAGAAAAAACAAGTTTCCCAGTCGACACACATCAGCGCAGCTAACGTAGGATAATGCTATCATGTGGAAGCTGCCTTAGAACATTTTTTTTTTTGGAAACAGCCTTAGAAGTAGTTAACTAAACAGTGCCTCAGACTTGGGTTTATGAACAAGCAAAACCGTGACGTGATGTCAATGTTTCATTTCTGGAATCAAGTTTTTTTTTTACTCTTTCACGATTACAAGTTTTTTTTTTCCTAAAATTACGACTTTATTCTCGTAATATTACGGCTTTATTCTCGAAGTCTAAAAAAACAAAAAAAAAACAATGTGGCCCTAAAACGCCGTCGTAGTTCGCAGGACAGCAGAACAGAAAAAAAAAGTAGGCCACCTCGTGTTAAAAGTTGAAAAGTCTGCAGTAAAAAAATCTGGACTTTAATGGTGTGCATGTAGACCACGGCGGGACACAGTGTTGTGCATGAACATGATTTATTTATTTAAACGGCACCTTCCACAGTTATAAAATCACAAAGACTGACATTGTGAATATGATTATAATGCAATTAATGGTGCAGCCCCACTTGTGATTTTAAAGCCAGTCACAATTTTTTTCAGGTTTTAATTTTTAGAAATTTCTACAAATGAACAGCATGTGACTTCCAAACACTGCAAAACAGGAAGAATTTAGTGCAGGGATCAACATAAATTTTACACTTTAATAAATTAAAAATATATAATTAAAGACCACAAACCCAAAAAAGGGTATTGATAAGTGCATCAACATACAAAATCAGAGCAATCATGTACGCAACTCACCTCACTTTGTTCTGTTTGTTGTGTTTTTGATGAAAAATACATTTATCTAAAAAGTACAGAGACCTGAAAACTGCATTTAAAAATAGAATAAATAATAAAAAAAAACTACATCATGATCACATGTGATCTGTACTCATATATTGAATAAAAAATAATTGAGTCATTCACTTCTGTGAAGCTGTGTCCTTCTTTGGTTTGTTCTTAAAGAATCTCTGAAAGGAAAAATTACTTCGTAGTAAACTGCTTTGTTTGGCTTGTTTTTTGGATGGGATTTTCCTTTTTTTTATTTCTGATGACAGCAGTATTTTATTGTGTTGAAATATGCTTAATTACTGTAGCTTTTTGAGTGTTTTTTAACGATCAGTGTGAAATGATTGAGGGCAGGCCTTGCAGTTTTATGCAGGATTCATGAACGATGAGGTTTTTGTGAACCATAACTCTTGACACCTTTTGTTAGTTGGCCAAACAAAATGCAGATTGCTGTGGCACAGAACGAGTCCCTGGTTCTCAGTGAACATTTAAGTACATCTCAAGAATAACTATTCGTTTTAATGCAAGGCTTTTAACTCATTTTCCAAACTAAAACTCCAGCTGTGTGCATTCATAGCTGCAGCTGCAAGCGTGTGCAACAAAAAAAAGAAAAGATAAGAAAAAGTGTGTGTGTGGGTGTGTGTGTGTGGGGGGGGGCTGTCATGCATCACATTAAACATCAACACAAATTAACTAAAATGAAGAGTAAACGTTGTTAATAAAACAGGCACAAATGAATAATGCATTGCCACTATATATATATATATATATATATATATATAAATGTGACTTTCTTAAGGTGCTTCTTGACAAATTTGCTTCTTGACAAAATTTTGCACGTTTTGTGCAAAATTTTATTTTATTTTTCGTGAACACCCTAGTGTGTGTGTGTGTGTGTATATAAAATTTCCAATGTATGTGGAGGTCAAGCCAGAATCATTTGTCCTGAGAGCAGCTTCCATATGTGATATGAAATAAAATGAAAATGAGCAGAATACTTTGTGTGTGTGTGTGTGTGTGTGTGTGTGTGTGTGTGTGTGTGTGTGTGTGTGTGTGTGTGTGTGTACACGTGCAGATCAAATGGCACTTTGCATATTAATCAATGACAAAACTTAGACACCCGCGGCCGCCCTGCACAGCGTCAGTGTCACCTTACAGGGGGCTAAATCAGGCAGGAGCGGTCGTGATAAGATCGCAGAGCTGCAGGTTGCTTGCGGCCGTGCGGCTTTTCCCTCCCAGCACATTATGGCGATGAGTTTGAGGCTTAAAGGGCCGCTGTGTCAGCCCGAGCCATGGCCGTAAGCCCCAGTCATTCCATCAAGCTTGGAATTAATTAAACAAAGCCTGGCCTCAATCAGGAAAGTGGCAGCCAACATCAGCGAATCAAAAGCTCCTGTCAATAGCAGCTTTTTTTTTCTCCCCCCAATTTCTATTTTTTTAATGAGCACAGTGTGTGAAGGATGATATGACTTTACAGGTATAAAGCAAAAAGGGTGTTTAATGTTTGCATTCAGACGTCATGAAATGTGCAAATGTGATTTCACCGACTCGCTGTCATGCAGATGAAATTTAAACAGCAAAAATACCAAGAAGGTACTGTTTGGTTACAAATCAAAAATCAAAATAATAAAAATAAAATTGTAAGGCACATTTACGCCTCACATACAATATGATAAATATGTGAAAACATGCCTCAGTGATGTGAGCTGTCAAAGAAAAGATGCAGCAAACAGTGCTGTGTGTTAAAGGAGAAGTTGGAAAAAAAAGGTCAGTAATGTGACTGAGTCACAGCTGATCACACTGTGGGATGAATTCTGTAAAATCATCACGCCAGTGAAACGGCTGGCTGAGGTCTGGGCTGAGACGGGCCTGTGAATAATGGCAGGGGGGGTTTGATGGATGGTCCTGAATGGCTCACAGTCCAGGTATAATTAACAGCAGCTATTTAATCGAGTGCTGCTGCCAGCAGAGGGAGGAGGCTCAGGCTGTCTGGCAGCTTTTTATCCTCTGCAGGGTTTGTTTCACCTCTTTGTCTGCTCGCTCTAAGTGGCCTGACAGGCAGAATGTCTCCCGACCCGGCATTGTTATCTGGCTGAAATGGACCTGGTCCAATTGCATGACAAGCCCTGTCTCAGTTCAGATGCCTCCCCCTCCCCATCCCCGCTCTCTTTGTGCACATTATATTTGTTGTGATTGTGGACAATGAGCGACACGCTACCACAGTATCACGCCGCCGTTTGTCCGGCAGCCTGCAGAGGTCATGTTTAACTCAATCATTAACAATCGCAGATAATTCCTGACCCGCATAGGTTGTATTCTGTCTGTTTGCTTGCTGTCGGACTGAACGTAGCAGTCAAAGCTGCTCCAAAGGAGAAGAAGACCCTCTGCCAGTTAATCAGCGGTGTTGTTGGGAAGGTTCGGAGGACTTTTTTTGTTTGTTTCTGGTGATGACATCGACTCGGTGTGTAACAGACTTTGTTCCTTCACTTGCCATGTGGTGCCTCTTTCCTGCCTTGTTGGAATCGATGCCTTTAAAGCACTGAGCGAGGGTTTGATTTGTCAGCAGGTGGGATTATGGCGCGGACAACACTGCGCCGTTTGTCAGGCGGGGACGACCAGCGTTTCCAGTTTCAGCTCCTGTTTAGATCCGTGATTAGCTTCTCTGCGCAACCAAAGTGGTTCTAATGAAAATTCAACAAATCAAGGCGGCTTTTGTGGAGCGCTCTCCTCAGCGCTGAAAGAGCGGCTCTGACATTTCAGCCCGGCGCAGAGAATAGAGGCAGTTTGTACTGTGTGCAGCCTCTCCTTTTCTCTCTGTCCTTGTAGTAGTACTTAAGTGTCATGTTAAGCCCGAGGCGGGGATGACTCTCAATGACCCGGTCTGGCTCACAGTTTGTGTTTACTGTATTCTGTGGAACGCCAGTGAAGGCCCGTCTCTTATCAGCACATGAAGTCCAACAGATTGGAGAGTCAAATTTCCCTTCCAGCCAATGTTGCATTTGCATTGTCTGTGCTTGACAATAGTTCCACAAACCCCACAGCTTGAGTTTCTCTGCTCTTTATTTTGCTGTGTATCCCCCCTGTGTGAGCGCTGACAAAACGGCACCACCGCTTTAACCACGCTGATTTCAGTCCCCTTTCACTCTGAAAGGAGTAAATTTAAAAAACCCAAGCCAAACAGCTGTACGGCTACTTGCCTTCTGTCAAGCTTTCTCAGCCTTTTTAATTATTATTGTTTTATAGTGTTTAAAATGATGAACACGGGTAGCACGGTGGCTTAGTGGTTAGAACTGTTGCCTCACAGCAAGAAGGTCACAGGTTCAAGTCCCACCTGTGGCCTTTCTGTGTGGAGTTTGCATGTTCTCCCCATGTTTGCGTGGGTTCTCACCGGGTGCTCCGGCTTCCTCCCATGTCCAAAGACATTACATGTTAGGTGGATTGGAAACTTTAAAAATTGTCCGTAGGTGTGTGTGCAGGTGTGAATGTGTTTGTTTGTCTATATGTGGCCCTGTGACAGACTGGCGTCGTGTCCTGGGTGTACCCCGCCTCATGCTCTATGACTGCTGACCCTTAATTGGAATAAGCAGTTAAATATGAGTGTGAGTGTGTAATATGATGAACACAAAGAAGACAATTTTGCCCCATGTACTGCAGTGATCACATGCAGTCCATGATGGGATGCTTTAGCTTATCCTATATTCTTCATAAGTGGGGTAAGACAGAGCATGAGATTGACACACACATTGGGGCTGAGGTCCTGTAGACGCTATACTGCACAGTCATGGTGAGTGACGTAAGAGCTGAACCAGAATGTTAGACTCTCAATTCACCATACCCATGGCCATGAACTTTGGGTAATGAGCAAAAGAACAAAGCAGAAAACAAATGGTGGAAAAGAAGTTCCTCAGACTCAGAGCAGAGCCATTGATTCTTTGCATAAGACGATGCCAGCTGAGGTGGTCCAGGCATCTGGTGAGAATGCCTCTTAGTCATCTCCCTCAGAAGGTCTTCCAGGCACATCCAACTGGGAGGAAGCCAAAATGGAGGGATTATATTTCCCAGTTGGACTGGAAGCACCTCAGGGTGCCCTAAGAAGAGTTGGAGAGAGGACTTGGCTGAGGATATGGAAGTATATGTTGAGCTGCCTGATCTGCTGCCACCATGGCCCTAATCCAGATAAGCTGCAGAAAATGAATGAATGAATGTAAGTATGGTTATAGAAATGAACCAACATGGTCGCTGACGTAGCATAGCTGTTTATGCAACAGTAAACAGCAAATGAATGCTGCCTTCATATAAATATGAATGCATGTATTGTATTATGATGAAGATTGTCCATTTCCCATGGTGACAACAAACATTCTGTCAGCTCATGGCACATTTGGCATTTCAGACATCAAAATGGTCTCAGTTCAGACCTGGACCACAAGCGAGACCAGTCCACATATATAAGTGCAGACATCAATCACTCAAGAAAGGTAACTGCAGCCACAGTTCATCCTTCTTTACCTTTCAACAACTGAAGCACATATTAGTGACCATCATTACCTCCGCCAAGGAGGTTATGTTTTCGGTCTGTTTGTCAGCAGGATAACTCAAAACGTTTTGAACGGATTTTGATGAAATTTTGTGGAGTGGTTGGAAATGACAAGAGGAACAAGTGACTAAATTTTAGTGGTGATCTGGATCACGATCCGGATCCCAATGCTAACGCATTAGCATGTCTATGGCATTTTCAATGTTAAAAGTTAGCATTAAGCAGTTGCAGCTGTCATCACGTTCGGGCAGTGGTGGTTCTAGAGTGATTTACTCCCCGGGCGAAACCCCCTGCATGCGCACCCCCACGCACACTAACGTGGTCACCACCTCCGCCCCACCACCCATGAAAACACTAACTTCGTCCAGAACACCCACAATCCCACAAATTAACTCACAACAGCTATTTTCAAGAACAAATTTCCAGTTTTAATGACTACTGCAATAACAAACACAAAGATAAACAATAATTACTTCAATAAAGTTTTTAACATAAAAAACAAAAGACTCAGTGACTTCACATTACAACTATGTACACTACAGGTATTTAAGAAAGCACAACTGCACTACAGTACCACCCGATGGTCAAAATATTGCACAAGTCATTCAGTTTTACCAACAGAGTGCACGCAACACGCTCTTGTGTCTTCCTAACACACAGCCACACACCCACGAGTTAAATTACGAGAAACAATATAGTATAACGTATATTCATTTCTATTATGGTTATAATTGGAGGGGCGTTGCGTGTCTTATGTAGACTAACTTGTGTCTTAGGCGCCGTACGACACACGAGAAATTGACCATGTAAAGTTGTTAACCCGTTAAGACACGGTGTTATAAATTTGCTGTTACCAGAATGGCAATGACCAAGTCATAGTGCTTTACTAAAGGCCCTGTGTTATGTCATAGTAGTGTAGTACTTGGTAGTCAACATTTCAATGACTATTACAGCATTCCACTGGTGGAACGGCATGTATTATGGGGCTACCATTCTGTTGGCTAACACAGAGCCCAATGTTAACCCAAGGTGATGACAGTAATAACTTTAAAAGTTTAAGTCTAATCTTATGCTGAAATTAATTTCGGCTAGGCCGTCCAATTTAGCAAACATCATCGGGCTAGTTAGGCCACTAATTCATCATGTCACTCACTGAAATCGATACATAAATCGATACATACCTTTTTCCTTTGCTCGTTTCTCCTCTTCTTCTTTCTTTTTCTTTCGACATTGGGCACCTGATGGCTTTTATCGTTTCCTATCCATGATTATGTCTTACTCCATTTATTTGTCATTCGACCACCTCCTCGTCCAAACATTGAATGATTCCCCCCTCCCCCTGCACAAACTCTGCACTGTGCAGCGTTGCTCACCTAAGGCGAGAGGTGAGACTGTCGCTGAACCATTTCAACTTGACCAACTGACCACCACGACAACCATAATCTTGGGAATTCCTTCAGTTCATCATACACAACACAGAATCAAACCTAATGGGAATGTAGAGAATTTCGAAACCTTTATTTGAAATATACAATAATAGAGCAGAGCGTGATGACAGATGATGATGTGATCTGAGGACAGTGGATTGTACAGGCACCAGATGCGTGCCTCCCACCATGGGGGGGGGGAGATGGGGGCGCCGCTCTGCTGTAACGTAACCACGAACCCCCCGTCAGGACAAACCCCCCCCCCGGTATATATATATATATATTTTTTGGACAGGTTTTTTTTTTTTTACCGTTTTTTTTTTTTTTTTTCCGCACAGTCATTCCACCCCCCCGCGATGCCCGCCTCCAGGACCGCCAGTGCGTTCGGGTGCATTTGTTTTCAAATTGTAACATTTCTTAAATTTATTGTTGTTTATATATTAATAATCTAATGATTATTATAAACAATTTTAGAGAAAGAGACAAAAAGAAATACATCACTGTGCCAAGGAGGGAATCTCTTTAGGGTCAGTGACCCTATGGCCTTGTTTAGAGAAGTGTTTCATAAATGTTAAAAAATTCATATATTTGCAGTTTAGTTGAATAATATATTGAATTTTGTCTCTTATTTGTTTTTGTCTATAAGCACATGCAATATCAGTATCAGTGCTCAGATGACAGTAGCTTCTGGAAAAGGTGCGAGTTGCAATAAACTGTGATGCCAAGCGCTAAGGATACATGCTATCCAGTCACAGCAGATGAAACTTTTTTTTCTACTGAGGCAAACATCGTTAGACTTTTTTAGGTTCAGTGATTTCACGGCGTGTAGATGTTGTGGCGTCAGTGACCCCATGGCCTTGGCAGAGGTTTGCACTCTCTGAGTGCTTCTAGTTTATTATGTGTTTCTGCTCTGTGAGAGCATCTCTGCAGCTGCCTTTCCCTAGACGAATGCATGAATTATGATGATGTTGGGGAACACTTTCATTCATTGGCTGTGCTGAGATTTTGCTTTTTGTATAATGTCCTGACACGAGGTGTTCAATGCAGTTGGTCACGTAAAAGGTCTTATTTCTTACAAGGACAACTATCTTCAGCCAATGTCGATGGAGCTTGGAAGGCTCTGGATTACAGTGGCAGCCTTCTTCGAGTCTGCAGAACGGCACGTGGCTAGTCTTTGAAGACACATACACTGTTGGTCTTGTTGCTCCAATGGTCGGCATACTGAAGGAGTAGTAGTGGGTGTGGCTCAAAAATCCTGCTGCAGATGAGATCTGCATCACTGCCTGAACACATACTGAAGACATACGCAGGACATACACAACCATGCGCACCACATATCCCCTGTCATCCGCTGATATCCACAACCGATGGGTTGGCGCGGCTTGGTGGCGGACCGGGACAGCGTGCAAAACAGATACGACGTTTGCCCAGCACGGCCACATCACGGTCACAAATGGTATGTTGCGCATGCAGACAGAGTGGACACGGATAGAGCGAGTGCATCACGGCTGCTGTGCCCTCATGGGGGCGCCTCCACGGTCCGCCTTCGCTTCTGTTCCCTGTTATATCCGCTATCTTCCTCATGTATTCGCTGATCCACCCCGGGACATTTGTCATTTCCGCCCACCTTTGTTGCGGACACTCAGCTTTTGTCTCCTCATTTCATGCGCAAATCCTCCTATACGCCAGTGGGACAGGGTCCTTATCTAAGTATACACTCCAGATGCAGTAGGTGATGTCACTTTGATGGTTCAGAAATTTTTATCTGCACTCTGTGTTTGATAACTGCCCCAGAGGTGACCCTTCTCAAGTCACAGATGATTTCAATGCAACCACTGGCACTGATAAGGCTGGTTATGAAGACTGTATAGGTCTCCATGGCTGTGATAACTGTAGTGAAAATAGAAGCATTAGGGAATCTTGGTCCACTATGTCAACTATGACATTATGACATTGAAATAGAGTTGAATATACTCTATCACAGTGCTAAATCAATTCTATCACAGTGTAAAATTAACTTACTGGAGTAGAAACACTTGATTTAACAAGGTCATAGAGCTGATTTCACTCTATAATAGGGTATATTTTACTCTATTTAAACTAGGACCAAATGTTATCCCCGCAGAGTATATTTTACTCAACAAAATTTACTGTGTAGAGTGGTACTACTGCACCAGTAGTTTGACAGTCTGAAGACATCTGAGAGCAGTCTCAGAGCAGTCTACATGGGCGGGTCCATTTGTCTGGCTGCTTCGAATGTTTTGCACATGTGCAAAACACTCGTGGCGCAGTCCAGGTGGGACACCCATCCAATGGCAGTCTATGTGTAGTCTGTGTGCAATCCCACTGCAATCTACATATTCATGTCATTTGATTGTCAATTTGATCGTGGTCGGGGGAACCCCGACATGGATCGGGCACATCAGATCCTCCACTTGTGCCACATATGTGCACCTCCAGGATCCCGTTCAGGGTGCGCAAAGGATATGTTGATATGCAACATGTATGTGGCATGCATCCACTGCGTGAAGGGGACATGAATATTGTGCAGTCAAACCAAAAGCAACCGTTCTGTCACTGCGAGTAGTGTGTCACTGTGCAAGTCATGACTCGGTGCAGTGTCCGCAACACAGCTGAACGGGATGTCACCCCCATAATACACAGATATGACGTATTTGCCATCTAACTCTGTCATAGGAATGATGGTGGAACTGCTTTGCCACCTCATGACACCATGAATATTCATGGAACTCACCTCTGGTATAGCCTCAGATGCGTTTCACAGTGCAGGGCAGAAAACAGCCAGGGGAATCCTGTTCACCCCAGCTGCACTGTTTGCTGATGACACCAGCTCACAAATGCTCCGTCCACCACGGCATAAAACATAATCCATGCAGGTGCTGTCCTGCGGAATGCTGTGCACTGGTGTTCCAACCGGTCAACGCGGAGCACAGCTGTCCCTTGCGCTCCATTTACCCGACAATAGCGGCTCAAAAATGCCTGTCCACCATGGCATAAAACATAATCCATGCAGGCATCGTCCTATGGAGTAGCACGTGCTAGCGATCCAGCAGGTCATCTTAGAGCACAGCCATGCCGTGCGCTCCGTTTGCTAACAACAGTGGCTCAAAAATCTGTGTCTCCATACTGTTGTCCAAAATGTTTGGGCTGCGGTTGTGTGGGTGAACAAGACTCAGCCTGGACTGGATCTGCACACATTCCACGTAGTCGTCTGGCAGTCCAAAGCCGCTGTCCGACTGTCTGTCCCTCCTGACTGCATCTCTTGGTTTGGGGTTTTTCTCGTTCCGGCTGATTGTGCTTGGTTCCTGCACATTCTTGCTATGTATGACTGGGGTCTAACCCGCTGCACGTCCTTTGCAGCTCAGAGCCTGTTTGCTGAATGGTAAAACTCCTTTTCTCCTTCCTGTTCAACTTCATGCACAGCTCCCTGTATGGCCTCTTCAGCAGCATTTGCCACATCTCTCTTCACCTTATGCGTCTTCTCCTTGTACTCCTGTCTTCGGATGCTCTTCCCGCTGCTCCCCTCCTCATTTACCTGGGTACTTCCCAATGCACTTGCTTGTACAGCCAATGTGGCTGAGTTACACCACAGTAATTTATCTACACACGTTAACAAGCTCCAGAAGCAGTATACAATATTCAGAAATAACACATCAAATCACAATAAGAACCAGCATATTGTTCTTTAGAAAGTTTTAAAAATCTCCACAGGCACTTTCCTTGTCCATTCACAAGAATCTTTGATGACAGTTGTGGTTTTTATCAGCCTGAACATTCCTTGGAGTACTTTGTCAACCTTTTGTCATTACATAAGTGGTGAGCATGATGAGCAGAACGTTCCTCCAGTGCAGAACTGACTGAGGATGTCATATGATGAGCTCAGTAGCCACTGTATGCCAGTTTGCACTGCTTATTGCACCACTGTTTATGCAGCATTGCTTTTTTTCCCTCTCCTCTCTGTCACTGTGCTGTTATGAGCATTATTTTCATTTTTGTGACTTGTTTAAAGACTTTAGAAGGTATTTCCTCAAAAGCGTGTCTTAAAAAATGAAGTTATGAAGTTGTTGATGTTTTGGTGATGATTGGAAATGATTAAAGACAAAAACTAACATTACATTGCCTTTTTTCCTTCTATGTTGAGTTTGTCTGCCCAAAACGATATTCAAATACTTTACATCATTACATAAGACAAACAGTATTACAGCAAATGTCAGTAAATGAAATACTCAGTGGACTAATATTGTTGGATTAATTTATTGTGAATAATTTTTCCAAATTGAAACATATATATCTCTGGGTTTTTTTTTTTTAGTTCTTGTTTTGGAAATTCCCAACTGTTGCACTTCTTACTGTAATGCATCAGACTGGATCAGGTCTGTGTGTCTGCCTGGTGATGTGCGTTTGCAACAACCATCTGTCGTGGGTCCCAACTGGCATGGAGTCAGGAACACCACTGGCACATTTACATCTCTCAAATTCATAAATCTACATTATCTCCTGCATTCAGATGATAGTGTATGTTTGTGTGTGTGTGTGTGTGTGTGCATGTGTTTGTGTGTGTGTATACTTGGTTTTGTTCAGTTGTTGGGAACCTCAGTATTAAGGTACCTCATTTTTGATTATACTGTCAAAATGCCCCACATGGCCATAATACAGTAATTTGCAACATCAAGATGCGTATTGACTCAAAGTCCAGTGGATCTCAAAGATTCTTCAGAGTGGTCTACTACCAATCACATTCAATTAGCATCTTAGTATGCAGAGACAAATTTCACTAAAAGGCTTGATTAAAGTGTCTATGATGATGATGATGATGATGATTGTCATTATTATTATTATTATTATTAAGGCTGAAAGATCGTCCTTCTGCAAAAATAGAGCCATCACCATATGTGGCTAGCCGCAGGCATCCTTCTGACGTAAACTCTTCCCAGGTGCCTCTCAGGCCTTATAGGCCAAGTTCCCACTGTATACAAATAATCATTTTTTTTATTAATGCAATGATAAGAGAATAATTTATATGATGGCTGAATGGATCCTGTCATTTGATTGGTGCTTTGTAATGTCACATGACATGGATTATTTCGGCCCATTTGTGTTAGATTGCATTTAGATGCAGTTTGGTTCCATTTAGCGTGCAAATTTGGTTTCCTACTTTTGTACCATTGCACTCTGCACACACCACACACACACACACACACACACACACACACACAGAGGTAACTCATACACAACACACAGCACACACAGCACACACACACACACACACATGCATGTGCACGCACACATGCTTGCACATGCACATGCACACACATGTACGCGTGCCCACACATACACACAAAAAATGCATGCGCGTACATACAAAACTAATCCACTGTGCTGTCTGAGGCTGTTAGCAGGAAGAAAGACTGAAAAGCTGGACTAATTTCTGATGTGATGTTTTTTGTTTTTTTTTTTTTTTTGCTGCGCTGAGGATCTTTTTTTTTTTTTCGGTAGCACACGTGCGCGCAAGCAACAACTCTACCAAGATGGTGATTTGATTGAGCTAACTGACGCTGCTAATTCTTGTAACACACACATATACACAAAATCCACTCCGCTGTAAGCCATCTGGATGCATGAAGATCTGTTCAGATGAAAAGCTGACGTAATTTTTGGGTGGACTGAGGAACTACACAAAGTCTTTTTTTTTCTTTTTTTGGGGAAGTCCGAAGTCAGTGCACAGCATCACTTGACTACATGTCACAATTTGGAGTTTAGCAGCAGTGGAACACCAAAATGTAAGTCCCTTTTCTGTTGTTGATAAATTAATAATATATCAAATGACAAGGATCTATTTTATCCGTTATATAAAACAAATAATGAATGTACATTCTTTCAATGGAACAAATATTAATTCGGTGAAAGCTGGAACATACCATTCAACGAGGCAAAGCAGGGTTGAATGGTATGTTCATAAACATTCATTATTTGTATACTATGAGGTGAAAGATGGAACATTTCATTTTTCACCGAATGAAATATTCTTTCCATTGCACAAATGAAAATCATTCATTATTTGTTTTATACTCGTATAACGTCTAAAATAGATCCTTGTCATTTAATATTTTATTAATTTATAAACAAGAAAAAGGGACTTAAATTTTTGTGTGTGTCACTGATCCTTTGAGGTCAAGAGGTTCCAAATAGTCCACTTGAACTTTAAATAGCAGTCCAATCCAATCCAAAATTGTTCTCAGTCAACTTACAAAAACTGTCAGATTTTTCAAAATCAATCCCAATGATGTAGTCCATACATGATGCCATGCATTGACTTCTTCATGTACAGACTGATGTCTGCTTTCCTTAGTCCAGCGAAAAATCGTGACAGAAATTTGTCGCGCAAATGACTGCAAATTTGTCAGCAATTTGTCTGCAAATGCCTCCAGATGGCTTACAGCACACTGGATTTGTTTTTTTTTTGTGTGCGTGTGTGTGTGGTTGTGTGTGTGTGTGTGTGTGTGTGTGTGTGTTAGAAGAATGAGCACCGTTCATATCCCGGCTAGTGTGAGCGCATGTTGGTTACAACGTGCAATATTTCAAATGTATAGAACCAATATTGCACGCTAAATACAACCACAATTGCGTGGTAAATGGTATACAAATAATGAATGTTCAATGGTACGAATATTTCATTATTTGTTTTATATAACGGCTAAAATAGATCCTTGTCATTTGATATTTTATTAATTATAAACAACAGAAAAGGGACTTACATTTTGGTGCTCCACTGCTGCTAAAGTCCAACATGAACTTTAAATAGGAGTCCAAAATTGTGACTTCTTACTTCCATAAAAAAATATATACTTCGTGTAGTTCCTCAGTCCAGCCAAAAATCAGGTCAGCTTTTCATATGAACAGCTCTTCATGCCTCCAGACGGCTTACAGCAGAGTGGACTTTGTGCATGTGTGTGCTACAAGAACTAACACAGTCAGTTAGCTCAATCAAATCATCGTCCCGCTTCTGTCGTTGTCCCGTGCGTGTAGTCCAGCTTTTTCATTTCATCATGGGGGAGGGGGCGTGTTAGTGATGTACTCTTTAATCGTGAACATCACTGAGTTTTTAAAAGGGTTATTGCAAAGCGTTCTTTTTTTTTTACAACATCATGTAAGTTTTATAAGTCCGCGGACACTGATCTGTGAGTTACAAATACAAATCAATTTCCTAGAATCCGCAGAGTTTCGCGGAGGAAAAATGCCACTCAAAGTGTAGCCGTTACGACAGTTGTCATAAAGCAGGACTGGTTGATTGCTGCGCTGTGTAGCTCCTGTGCGACGCTTAAGCTAAACTTAGCATGTGGATATCCCAAATTTTTAGAGCTTTCAAGTTTTTAAAAGAAGAATTGTGCAGCATGTCTGTGTCACGGACCGACGTCGCACAGAGAGAAGATGGCGAGAAAGACTGTTTGAAAAAGTCTTATAGGACAAGAATCCGTGGAATCGTCGCTGGCTTCATCAACACACCTGAAAGATAAAGAAACGGGAAAAGTGAACTGTGCCCTCAGGAAACACGATAAGAATTTTTCTCTCCCTGGAAAATAAACATTTTGCTGTTCAAACAGGATTTTAGACAAGATTATGTGACTTTTTTCACTAATCTAGACTTTCTTTCATTGTAAAAAACACATTGTGGCTTTGAATGGATTTAGGCTGCATGAATTTACACAAGAATATGTGACTTTTTACTATAAAGCTTCTGGGGAAAACCTGGTCTTGTTAGGAGAGACGGCATCCATCCCACTTTGGATGGAGCAGCTCTCATTTCTAGAAATCTGGCTAATTTTCTTAAATCCTCCAAACCGTGACTATCCAGGGTTGGGACCAGGAAGCAGAGTTGTAGTCTTACACACCTCTCTGCAGCTTCTCTCCCCCTGCCATCCCCTCATTACCCCATCCCCGTAGAGACGGTGCCTGCTCCCAGACTACCAATAACCAGCAAAAATCTATTTAAGCATAAAAATTCAAAAAGAAAAAATAATATACACCTTCAACTGCACCACAGACTAAAACAGTTAAATGTGGTCTATTAAACATTAGGTCTCTCTCTTCTAAGTCCCTGTTGGTAAATGATATAATAATTGATCAACATATTGATTTATTCTGCCTAACAGAAACCTGGTTACAGCAGGATGAATATGTTAGTTTAAATGAGTCAACACCCCCGAGTCACACTAACTGTCAGAATGCTCGTAGCACGGGCCGGGGCGGTGGATTAGCAGCAATCTTCCATTCCAGCTTATTAATTAATCAAAAACCCAGACAGAGCTTTAATTCATTTGAAAGCTTGTCTCTTAGTCTTGTCCATCCAAATTGGAAGTCCCAAAAACCAGTTTTATTTGTTATTATCTATCGTCCACCTGGTCGTTACTGTGAGTTTCTCTGTGAATTTTCAGACCTTTTGTCTGACTTAGTGCTTAGCTCAGATAAGATAATTATAGTGGGCGATTTTAACATCCACAGATGCTGAGAATGACAGCCTCAACACTGCATTTAATCTATTATTAGACTCTATTGGCTTTGCTCAAAATAAATGAGTCCACCCACCACTTTAATCATATCTTAGATCTTGTTCTGACTTATGGTATGGAAATAGAAGACTTAACAGTATTCCCTGAAAACTCCCTTCTGTCTGATCATTTTTTAATAACATTTACATTTACTCTGATGGACTACCCAGCAGTAGGGAATAAGTTTCATTACACTAGAAGTCTTTCAGAAAGCGCTGTAACTAGGTTTAAGGATATGATTCCTTCTTTATGTTCTCTAATGCCATATAACAACACAGTGCAGAGTAGCTACCTAAACTCTGTAAGGGAGATAGAGTATCTCGTCAATAGTTTTACATCCTCATTGAAGACAACTTTGGATGCTGTAGCTCCTCTGAAAAAGAGAGCTTTAAATCAGAAGTGTCTGACTCCATGGTATAACTCTCAAACTCGTAGCTTAAAGCAGATAACCCGTAAGTTGGAGAGGAAATGGCGTCTCACTAATTTAGAAGATCTTCACTTAGCCTGGAAAAAGAGTCTGTTGCTCTATAAAAAAGCCCTCCGTAAAGCTAGGACATCTTTCTACTCATCACTAATTGAAGAAAATAAGAATAACCCCAGGTTTCTTTTCAGCACTGTAGCCAGGCTGACAAAGAGTCAGAGCTCTATTGAGCTGAGTATTCCATTATCTTTAACTAGTAATGAGTTCATGACTTTCTTTGCTAACAAAATTTTAACTATTAGAGAAAAAAATTACTCATAACCATCCCAAAGACGTATCATTATCTTTGGCTGCTTTCAGTGATGCCGGTATTTGGTTAGACTCTTTCTCTCCGATTGTTCTGTCTGAGTTATTTTCATTAGTTACTTCATCCAAACCATCAACATGTTTATTAGACCCCATTCCTACCAGGCTGCTCAAGGAAGCCCTACCATTATTTAATGCTTCGATCTTAAATATGATCAATCTATCTTTGTTAGTTGGCTATGTACCACAGGCTTTTAAGGTGGCAGTAATTAAACCATTACTTAAAAAGCCATCACTTGACCCAGCTATCTTAGCTAATTATAGGCCAATCTCCAACCTTCCTTTTCTCTCAAAAATTCTTGAAAGGGTAGTTGTAAAACAGCTAACTGATCATCTGCAGAGGAATGGTCTATTTGAAGAGTTTCAGTCAGGTTTTAGAATTCATCATAGTACAGAAACAGCATTAGTGAAGGTTACAAATGATCTTCTTATGGCCTCGGACAGTGGACTCATCTCTGTGCTTGTTCTGTTAGACCTCAGTGCTGCTTTTGATACTGTTGACCATAAAATTTTATTACAGAGATTAGAGCATGCCATAGGTATTAAAGGCACTGCGCTGCGGTGGTTTGAATCATATTTGTCTAATAGATTACAATTTGTTCATGTAAATGGGGAATCTTCTTCACAGACTAAAGTTAATTATGGAGTTCCACAAGGTTCTGTGCTAGGACCAATTTTATTCACTTATACATGCTTCCCTTAGGCAGTATTATTAGACGGTATTGCTTAAATTTTCATTGTTACGCAGATGATACCCAGCTTTATCTATCCATGAAGCCAGAGGACACACACCAATTAGCTAAACTGCAGGATTGTCTTACAGACATAAAGACATGGATGACCTCTAATTTCCTGCTTTTAAACTCAGATAAAACTGAAGTTATTGTACTTGGCCCCACAAATCTTAGAAACATGGTGTCTAACCAGATCCTTACTCTGGATGGCATTACCCTGACCTCTAGTAATACTGTGAGAAATCTTGGAGTCATTTTTGATCAGGATATGTCATTCAAAGCGCATATTAAACAAATATGTAGGACTGCTTTTTTGCATTTACGCAATATCTCTAAAATCAGAAAGGTCTTGTCTCAGAGTGATGCTGAAAAACTAATTCATGCATTTATTTCCTCTAGGCTGGACTATTGTAATTCATTATTATCAGGTTGTCCTAAAAGTTCCCTAAAAAGCCTTCAGTTAATTCAAAATGCTGCAGCTAGAGTACTGACGGGGACTAGAAGGAGAGAGCATATCTCACCTATATTGGCCTCTCTTCATTGGCTTCCTGTTAATTCTAGAATAGAATTTAAAATTCTTCTTCTTATATAAGGTTTTGAATAATCAGGTCCCATCTTATCTTAGGGACCTCGTAGTACCATATCACCCCAATAGAGCGCTTCGCTCTCCTTCTGTATACAGGCCTTTCAATCAGGTCAGGTATTAGATATGGAACAATGCTATGCTTCACTGCATCTGCCACACCATTCTGGCAAACACTTTCCACACTTCTCAAAAGTAACCATCCATCTTCCATGGCCATATGAAACATGGGCATCCCCACAACCTTTTCCAGTTGCATGCATCTTCAGACTTGAGGCAAAGGTATGCTGGATCATGCCAAAACAGCATGCAACATGATCAAAAGGTCTACCTGTTGTTTCTTCATGATACAAGTGATACTACATCATCTACCTTAGTAACTACTTCTTTGATGCATAGTCATTCCAGCGGTACCCAATGACTATCTGTCTGATTCAGACCAAGTACCAAAGACATCTAGTCATTGCCTTAGGTTTCATAACCATACAGAAAGACAGGCAGCACCAGGACCATAAAGACTTGAACCTTTGTTTTCCTGCATAGGAATTGGTATCATCAGACACATTCAGAGACATGAATTTCACTCAGCCACCTATCCTGCTGATGTCAACAACACTACCCAACACCGAGCCGAGGCGTGCTTTTAACATAGTTTCGGGGAGCAGCCACAATAGTCTTGATGCTGAAGATATCTAAAATCCTGGCAGGAGGTTCAGCCTGCTCAAAGTAGTTGGCCTAAATGGTACAGCAGTAGCATGTTCAGTTGGTTCGACTAGACAAAATGTATGTCCACCTACTGAGTTTCAACAGTTTCCAGGTCTGTTGACCTCAGATAGCACTTCCATAGCAATGTGAAAGCTTCCAACCTCCTTCAATAGTAACAAAACGTGGTCATCCTTACTTTGAAACAAGACATAACAGTAGTCCACCCATGAGTAATTTGAGTTTGAGACCTGGACGCTGCAGAGCAATGGATGACCCCTCTGCACCACACCAGTTGCCATCTTCAAGAGCAATGCCCCATGGAGCTTTAATATTTTTCCTTTCTTACAAGAATGGGGATCTAAATCACTTCTTCATGTTCCCGTCATAATGTGAACTGTTCTCTGGTGTCATGGCTGCAGTACTATTCATGCAACTGAACTCTTAGAAGAGTTCTTTTAAATGAAGTAATCTTTCAAAGCCTATATAAAGGGAAATTTTGATCCAGGATCAGGATCACCTCCAAAATTCAGTGGAGTCTTCGATGCCCTAATATCTATCTGTAGCGCAAATTTGGTGAGAATCCATGAAGTAAAATAAATAAATAAATAAATAAAAATAAAATCTCTTCACAAACATACTGACTGAGTCTACAGTTCTGCAGTAACCTGGACTCTCTGAGATTACTTACCCTGTACTAACTGTTATTTTTGTCTTGCTTCCCTAGTCATTGTTGGGTCTCATTTCCCCAGTTCCCTGCTACCATTCAGCTCCACTGGTTCCACCTGTCTCTGGCTCCTCCATCCTTGGCTTGCTCTCCTTTGACCGGTGTCTCCTCCTCCTCTGGTGTCTGCTCCTCCTCCGGGGCCTCCATGTCAGTTTGTGCAATTTCCATTTACCATCAGTCAAATAAACTCTCTTTGTCATTTTAACCTGCTGCCTCATCGCATAGCGTCCAACTCTTTGGCTCCCCAACCTGACACTGATATCTTTGCAAAAGAATAAACTCCCAAGTCTTTAGGGTCCTGGTGCTTCCTGTCATACTGTATGTTTGTGAGAATTTGAAGCTAACCAGTGATCTAAGGTAACAACAAGATATCTTTGGTACTAGGTGTCTTTGGAGGATCCTTGAGTATCACTGGAACGACTTTGTGTCAAATGAGCCATTACTTACACAGACGCGGAATGTCACTTGCATTGTGACAGAGCATCTGCTTTGACATTTTGGCCATTTGGCATGTTTCTCTGAGTGCCTGAGTGTTGAAGACCCCAGTGCAGACACTTCAACTGGCTGTGGCAGATAGATGGTTATTTTAGAGATGTGGGGATGGTCTGGTTGTCTGATGGAGTGGTTACCGAAGCACGGCACCAGCTCTTGCTCCCAGACTTGAGTTGACTTGATAAAAAAAACCTTATGCTGCATCATTTCAGTGATGGAAAGTTTTTTACCAGCATAAAATTCCAACAACAAACATCACTTGACATAAGGCAGGCCATTCTTCCATATCATGCCAGTTCTGGTTTCTCCATCACTACCCACATGAGTATTCAGATCCACCAGCTGAATAATGGAGTCCCCATCAAACTGGAAGAATCCACCCCGACACCCCTAGAAGAATTGGGACACTTGGGTAAATGCACATTTCAATTTTTTTTAGATTTATTTTCATTTATATAGTGCCAAATAACAACAGAGCTGCCTCAAGGTGCTTCACACAAGGAAGTCTACCTGAACTAACCCCCAGAGTAGCAGTGGTAAGGAAAACTCCCTCTGAGGAGAAACCTCAAGCAGACCAGACTCAAAGGGGTGACCCTCTACTTGGGCCATGCTACTGACACAAATTACAGAACAATTCACAAAACAAATATACAGGAAATGCTGTTGGTGCACAGGACAGGAGGATCTCCAGCACAAATACCACACCATCTCTGGATGGAGCTGCACCTTAAATAGAGAGAAAAAACAGAATCAGGGATCAGAAAGACAAGAAATACAGTATAATTTTTGCCAGCATTAAACAAGAAAAACAGGAAATATGAGGTGATCACCGGCTACTAGCCCTAAAGCTTCACTAAAAGATCCAGAATTTAGGTAAAGTTGAGGCCGTGGCCCGCTCCGTTTCCTACTAAAATGAATTAAAAGAATAAAAAGCGTAGAACTATACTATGCCAGTATGTCAACTATACGAAAGGGAAAATACGAAAGGGAAAATAAGTGCGTCTTAGGTTTGGACTTGAATGTCTCCACAGAATCTGACTGTTTTATTGATGCAGGGAGATCACTCCACAGAACAGGAGCACAATAAGAGAAGCTCTGTGACCGGCAGACTTCTTATTCACACTAGGGACACAAGGTAGTCCTGCACCCTGAGAACGCAAAGCACGGGCCGGTACGTAAGGTTTAATTAGGTCAACTAGGTAGGGAGGTGCCACTCCGTGAACAATTTTATAGACTAGTAGCAGAACCTTAAAATCTGATCACATGACATCTTCCCCCCCATTGACACATTTACAGTGAAGCAAACTCATCACTCTCCAGGGAAAAGTCCAATCCTAGCAACTCCACCTCTCACAGTGGGCAAAGGAAGGAGTCCAGCCTGTATCCATCTGTTTGGTTGCAGAGGTGATGCTGTGCACTGAAGTGGTTACAGTTTGCCAACATCAGCCGTTGCTTCTTCCCCACCAGAGAGATGGTCAGCTTTGCCATTACACATTTAAGTCTTGAAACATTTTGGCAAACACCACGCTGTTGTGAATGAGATTACACGGCAGCTGCTTTTTTTATTTCTCAGTTGACCTTTCACAACCACTGTGAGCCATGCATAATGAGAGCCAATTACAGGTCACAACATGGCACCTCACACGTTCACAAACATGAATGGAGGTATTATTTTGTGCCCAGGCAGATCTTTGTGCGGCACAAGATGAGTTGTGTGTTGCAGAAACCTGAGTCACGGTGGGAGAGTGGATTGCTCAGTGACATTATGATCAGCTTTGTGTAAACATGAAAGGTTTGCTGGCTCGTCATTGGCTGACGGTGAGATCATTGATATTAAGGCTGATCTGTGTCCAGTACGTTAACTTGTTTGGAGAGCTGCTTTTCTGCCGGAGACGTGTGGACGATAACCCAGATCTGCTTTCACGCACTCATCGTCACCGAGCGCTCCAGAGACAACAGCTCAGATATGAAATGTCACGTCGGTTACTCCTGCTTGTCTGTTTTTGGTGTTCAGGCAATGGGAGGGGTGAATGTGACCCGTGCTGTCTGTCACAGGTTGCTTCACAGGAACACCATTTTTATCAACTTTTAAACTCTGCTTCATCTTTGCAGTAAGATAGCACGACCACTAGATGACACTATGAGATTGCATTCCTTGTGATTGTTATTTTTTTTTTAAATAGTTGTGCTGTATTAACATATTGTGAGTTTCTGGGAAGGTTGGTGATAAACACGCCGATTGTTACTGTATGGTCCCCGTATGCATCGGCCGTGCTGATGCCAGCGGGAACAGCGGCAGTAATCTGCAGCGTGTCGCTTTGATCATGCGGAGAGTGCAGACGTCCGCCGTGCACTCTGCAAGGAGATGCTGTGAAGCACACAATGACTTTATAAGCTCTATAAGCTAGGCCCGTGTGTATGAAGAGCCATGACTGGTTAGAAGGTAAGGAGGGCTTTTATACACACGTACAGCCGGTTTTAGTGTCACCACAGAACATTCTGAATGTAAAATGCCTATTTTTTCAGTGTTTATGCTGTTCTGTGTGAGGTTTTAGATTTCTTTTTTGCAGCTTTTCAGGAATCTGTGTATTTTTACTCCCTAGTCTCTCATGCACATGAATGTGGAGGAATAAATGGCTGCAAGTGTAAATTAGAAGCAGGTCAGTGGCTCTAATCCTCATCGTTAGCACAAAGTCTGCTGCACGTGTTACTGGTCATCTCCTGAAATGTCAAAGTGCCGCATGTTTCCCCCACCAGTGCAGCAACGAGGTTAATTTTCATTGTCCTGGAATAAAAAGCTAAAAAAAAAAGGTTACATCCGACAAACGCCCGAGTTGTGAAAATGAAAGTGTCATATTTATGCAGGAATGTGTGCACGCAGGGTGCTTCAGGCGCTTAAGCTCTCCCAATCCCTTTTCCATTCTCTGATGTGCTGCATATCAAGCAATCCATTAGTCTTAGCT
Source organism: Thalassophryne amazonica (assembly GCF_902500255.1). Lineage (NCBI taxonomy): Eukaryota > Metazoa > Chordata > Actinopteri > Batrachoidiformes > Batrachoididae > Thalassophryne > Thalassophryne amazonica. Next base: position 16,429,322 of record NC_047107.1, on the reverse strand, counting down.
TTGCTGCAGATTTTAAGTGGGCACCTGTCCATTAAGAGCATCGCTTCAGCGCCGGCTCATCTCTCAAATTATTTGCCCTGAATTAAATTCTCCAGATGTAATGGAATGCATATTTATAGGTTTTTCCTCCCCTTTCTGCTATCTGGAGCTGTGCATCTCATTTTTAACACTTTTTAAAAGAGGGACTTTCTGCTTCACGTTCACGTTTAGTAACGCACAGCTTCTCTCAAACAGTCAACAACACACACGCACGGAGGCACGCGTTATATTCAAAAACTGTCAGTCAAACACAGCTCAGCCAGAGAAGCTATTAGAGAATAAAACTAAGGCGCATGGCAGCGTTATGGCCAGCACCAAAATGCACACACACACACACACACACACACACACACACACACACACACACACCACACACACACACACACACACACACACACACACACACACACACACACGCAGAGTAATTTGTTGGCAGTCATTAAAGCTGCACAGTTTAAAAAAAAAAAAAAAAAAAAAAAATTCTATTTAATTCATTTTAATGACCAACACATTGTGAAGTGTATTTTATCATATTTATTTACCATCTTAAAGTATAAACAAATTGTGTGATCCAGCAATTTTCACTTTACACACATCCCGTTTTTATCCAGCGTTTGGTATAGAGTGGGGATCCTGGGTCACTGAGTGGGAGGTGGTGTCTTAAAAGTCTAACTGAAAATTTTATATTTTGTTTGATATTTCTGTTGTATGTGTCACAGATGTCTAAAATGAGCCGTGTCAGGTCTAAGCTGTGTTTGAAGCAGGAGAACCTCTGTGAACCTCTGTTTACCATCAACTTCATACACATGAAAATGTAAAAGGTAAATAAAACTGATTTTTTTTTTTTTTTTTTACAATTTCACGTTTTTAATGATTACCTTATGTGATCTGTTGTTTCATGATGCTGATTTTCATTTTCAAATATGCTCCTTGAAAGTTAAAAGCTGAATGAAACTCTTCATGAATCATAGTTTTTGCATATATTTTTACATGTTTAACACATACACATCTGTGTTAACAACTGGTAAACAGGTATTGTGCCTGTTCAGTGCAAAGGTCCATGGTTCACACAACAGAATCAATTTTTAGCCCGTAATATTTGTATGAGAATTTTGACCTCACATGAAATGACTTCATAGTGAAGAACATTTGTGAGAAATTTGATCAGCAGGCAGATATGTTCGCAACGACTGCGTTTAGGGCCACACTGAATTTTTTTTTAGACTTCAAGAATAAAGTTGTAATATTACGAGAATAAAGTCGTAATTTTAAGACTTTGTGAATAAAGTCGTAATATTATGAGAATAAAGTTGTATTTTTATGAGAAAAAACAAGTTTCCCAGTCGACACACATCAGCGCAGCTAACGTAGGATAATGCTATCATGTGGAAGCTGCCTTAGAACATTTTTTTTTTGGAAACAGCCTTAGAAGTAGTTAACTAAACAGTGCCTCAGACTTGGGTTTATGAACAAGCAAAACCGTGACGTGATGTCAATGTTTCATTTCTGGAATCAAGTTTTTTTTTTACTCTTTCACGATTACAAGTTTTTTTTTTCCTAAAATTACGACTTTATTCTCGTAATATTACGGCTTTATTCTCGAAGTCTAAAAAAACAAAAAAAAAACAATGTGGCCCTAAAACGCCGTCGTAGTTCGCAGGACAGCAGAACAGAAAAAAAAAGTAGGCCACCTCGTGTTAAAAGTTGAAAAGTCTGCAGTAAAAAAATCTGGACTTTAATGGTGTGCATGTAGACCACGGCGGGACACAGTGTTGTGCATGAACATGATTTATTTATTTAAACGGCACCTTCCACAGTTATAAAATCACAAAGACTGACATTGTGAATATGATTATAATGCAATTAATGGTGCAGCCCCACTTGTGATTTTAAAGCCAGTCACAATTTTTTTCAGGTTTTAATTTTTAGAAATTTCTACAAATGAACAGCATGTGACTTCCAAACACTGCAAAAACAGGAAGAATTTAGTGCAGGGATCAACATAAATTTTACACTTTAATAAATTAAAAATATATAATTAAAGGACCACAAACCCAAAAAAGGGTATTGATAAGTGCATCAACATACAAAATCAGAGCAATCATGTACGCAACTCACCTCACTTTGTTCTGTTTGTTGTGTTTTTGATGAAAAAATACATTTATCTAAAAAGTACAGAGACCTGAAACTGCATTTAAAAATAGAATAAATAATAAAAAAAAACTACATCATGATCACATGTGATCTGTACTCATATATTGAATAAAAATAATTGAGTCATTCACTTCTGTGAAGCTGTGTCCTTCTTTGGTTTGTTCTTAAAGAATCTCTGAAAGGAAAAATTACTTCGTAGTAAACTGCTTTGTTTGGCTTGTTTTTTGGATGGGATTTTCCTTTTTTTTATTTCTGATGACAGCAGTATTTTATTGTGTTGAAATATGCTTAATTACTGTAGCTTTTTGAGTGTTTTTTAACGATCAGTGTGAAATGATTGAGGGCAGGGCCTTGCAGTTTTATTGCAGGATTCATGAACGATGAGGTTTTTGTGAACCATAACTCTTGACACCTTGTGTTAGTTGGCCAAACAAAATGCAGATTGCTGTGGCACAGAACGAGTCCCTGGTTTCTCAGTGAACATTTAAGTACATCTCAAGAATAACTATTCGTTTTAATGCAAGGCTTTTAACTCATTTTCCAACTAAAACTCCAGCTGTGTGCATTCATAGCTGCAGCTGCAAGCGTGTGCAACAAAAAAAGAAAAGATAAGAAAAGTGTGTGTGTGGGTGTGTGTGTGTGGGGGGGGGGGGAGGGGGGGGGCTGTCATGCATCACATTAAACATCAACACAAATTAACTAAAATGAAGAGTAAACGTTGTTAATAAACAGGCACAAATGAATAATGCATTGCCACTATATATATATATATATATATATATATATATATATATATATATATATATAAATGTGACTTTCTTAAGGTGCTTCTTGACAAATTTGCTTCTTGACAAAATTTTGCACGTTTTGTGCAAAATTTTATTTTATTTTCGTGAACACCCTAGTGTGTGTGTGTGTGTGTGTATGTGTGTGTGTGTGTGTGTATATAAAATTTCCAATGTATGTGGAGGTCAAGCCAGAATCATTTGTCCTGAGAGCAGCTTCCATATGTGATATGAAATAAAATGAAAATGAGCAGAATACTTTGTGTGTGTGTGTGTGTGTGTGTGTGTGTGTGTGTGTGTGTGTGTGTGTGTGTGTGTGTGTGTGTGTGTGTGTGTGTGTACACGTGCAGATCAAATGGCACTTTGCATATTAATCAATGACAAAACTTAGACACCCGCGGCCGCCCTGCACAGCGTCAGTGTCACCTTACAGGGGGCTAAATCAGGCAGGAGCGGTCGTGATAAGATCGCAGAGCTGCAGGTTGCTTGCGGCCGTGCGGCTTTTCCCTCCCAGCACATTATGGCGATGAGTTTGAGGCTTAAAGGGCCGCTGTGTCAGCCCGAGCCATGGCCGTAAGCCCCAGTCATTCCATCAAGCTTGGAATTAATTAAACAAAGCCTGGCCTCAATCAGGAAAGTGGCAGCCAACATCAGCGAATCAAAAGCTCCTGTCAATAGCAGCTTTTTTTTTCTCCCCCCAATTTCTATTTTTTTTAATGAGCACAGTGTGTGAAGGATGATATGACTTTACAGGTATAAAGCAAAAAGGGTGTTTAATGTTTGCATTCAGACGTCATGAAATGTGCAAATGTGATTTCACCGACTCGCTGTCATGCAGATGAAATTTAAACAGCAAAAATACCAAGAAGGTACTGTTTGGTTACAAATCAAAAATCAAAATAATAAAAATAAAATTGTAAGGCACATTTACGCCTCACATACAATATGATAAATATGTGAAAACATGCCTCAGTGATGTGAGCTGTCAAAGAAAAGATGCAGCAAACAGTGCTGTGTGTTAAAGGAGAAGTTGGAAAAAAAAGGTCAGTAATGTGACTGAGTCACAGCTGATCACACTGTGGGATGAATTCTGTAAAATCATCACGCCAGTGAAACGGCTGGCTGAGGTCTGGGCTGAGACGGGCCTGTGAATAATGGCAGGGGGGGTTTGATGGATGGTCCTGAATGGCTCACAGTCCAGGTATAATTAACAGCAGCTATTTAATCGAGTGCTGCTGCCAGCAGAGGGAGGAGGCTCAGGCTGTCTGGCAGCTTTTTATCCTCTGCAGGGTTTGTTTCACCTCTTTGTCTGCTCGCTCTAAGTGGCCTGACAGGCAGAATGTCTCCCGACCCGGCATTGTTATCTGGCTGAAATGGACCTGGTCCAATTGCATGACAAGCCCTGTCTCAGTTCAGATGCCTCCCCCTCCCCATCCCCGCTCTCTTTGTGCACATTATATTGTTGTGATTGTGGACAATGAGCGACACGCTACCACAGTATCACGCCGCCGTTTGTCCGGCAGCCTGCAGAGGTCATGTTTAACTCAATCATTAACAATCGCAGATAATTCCTGACCCGCATAGGTTGTATTCTGTCTGTTTGCTTGCTGTCGGACTGAACGTAGCAGTCAAAGCTGCTCCAAAGGAGAAGAAGACCCTCTGCCAGTTAATCAGCGGTGTTGTTGGGAAGGTTCGGAGGACTTTTTTTGTTTGTTTCTGGTGATGACATCGACTCGGTGTGTAACAGACTTTGTTCCTTCACTTGCCATGTGGTGCCTCTTTCCTGCCTTGTTGGAATCGATGCCTTTAAAGCACTGAGCGAGGGTTTGATTTGTCAGCAGGTGGGATTATGGCGCGGACAACACTGCGCCGTTTGTCAGGCGGGGACGACCAGCGTTTCCAGTTTCAGCTCCTGTTTAGATCCGTGATTAGCTTCTCTGCGCAACCAAAGTGGTTCTAATGAAAATTCAACAAATCAAGGCGGCTTTTGTGGAGCGCTCTCCTCAGCGCTGAAAGAGCGGCTCTGACATTTCAGCCCGGCGCAGAGAATAGAGGCAGTTTGTACTGTGTGCAGCCTCTCCTTTTCTCTCTGTCCTTGTAGTAGTACTTAAGTGTCATGTTAAGCCCGAGGCGGGGATGACTCTCAATGACCCGGTCTGGCTCACAGTTTGTGTTTACTGTATTCTGTGGAACGCCAGTGAAGGCCCGTCTCTTATCAGCACATGAAGTCCAACAGATTGGAGAGTCAAATTTCCCTTCCAGCCAATGTTGCATTTGCATTGTCTGTGCTTGACAATAGTTCCACAAACCCCACAGCTTGAGTTTCTCTGCTCTTTATTTTGCTGTGTATCCCCCCTGTGTGAGCGCTGACAAAACGGCACCACCGCTTTAACCACGCTGATTTCAGTCCCCTTTCACTCTGAAAGGAGTAAATTTAAAAAACCCAAGCCAAACAACTGTACGGCTACTTGCCTTCTGTCAAGCTTTCTCAGCCTTTTTAATTATTATTGTTTTATAGTGTTTAAAATGATGAACACGGGTAGCACGGTGGCTTAGTGGTTAGAACTGTTGCCTCACAGCAAGAAGGTCACAGGTTCAAGTCCCACCTGTGGCCTTTCTGTGTGGAGTTTGCATGTTCTCCCCATGTTTGCGTGGGTTCTCACCGGGTGCTCCGGCTTCCTCCCATGTCCAAAGACATTACATGTTAGGTGGATTGGAAACTTTAAAAATTGTCCGTAGGTGTGTGTGCAGGTGTGAATGTGTTTGTTTGTCTATATGTGGCCCTGTGACAGACTGGCGCCTCATGCTCTATGACTGCTGACCCTTAATTGGAATAAGCAGTTAAATATGAGTGTGAGTGTGTAATATGATGAACACAAAGAAGACAATTTTGCCCCATGTACTGCAGTGATCACATGCAGTCCATGATGGGATGCTTTAGCTTATCCTATATTCTTCATAAGTGGGGTAAGACAGAGCATGAGATTGACACACACATTGGGGCTGAGGTCCTGTAGACGCTATACTGCACAGTCATGGTGAGTGACGTAAGAGCTGAACCAGAATGTTAGACTCTCAATTCACCATACCCATGGCCATGAACTTGGGTAATGAGCAAAAGAACAAAGCAGAAAACAAATGGTGGAAAAGAAGTTCCTCAGACTCAGAGCAGAGCCATTGATTCTTTGCATAAGACGATGCCAGCTGAGGTGGTCCAGGCATCTGGTGAGAATGCCTCTTAGTCATCTCCCTCAGAAGGTCTTCCAGGCACATCCAACTGGGAGGAAGCCAAAATGGAGGGATTATATTTCCCAGTTGGACTGGAAGCACCTCAGGGTGCCCTAAGAAGAGTTGGAGAGAGGACTTGGCTGAGGATATGGAAGTATATGTTGAGCTGCCTGATCTGCTGCCACCATGGCCCTAATCCAGATAAGCTGCAGAAAATGAATGAATGAATGTAAGTATGGTTATAGAAATGAACCAACATGGTCGCTGACGTAGCATAGCTGTTTATGCAACAGTAAACAGCAAATGAATGCTGCCTTCATATAAATATGAATGCATGTATTGTATTATGATGAAGATTGTCCATTTCCCATGGTGACAACAAACATTCTGTCAGCTCATGGCACATTTGGCATTTCAGACATCAAAATGGTCTCAGTTCAGACCTGGACCACAAGCGAGACCAGTCCACATATATAAGTGCAGACATCAATCACTCAAGAAAGGTAACTGCAGCCACAGTTCATCCTTCTTTACCTTTCAACAACTGAAGCACATATTAGTGACCATCATTACCTCCGCCAAGGAGGTTATGTTTTCGGTCTGTTTGTCAGCAGGATAACTCAAAACGTTTTGAACGGATTTTGATGAAATTTTGTGGAGTGGTTGGAAATGACAAGAGGAACAAGTGACTAAATTTTAGTGGTGATCTGGATCACGATCCGGATCCCAATGCTAACGCATTAGCATGTCTATGGCATTTTCAATGTTAAAAGTTAGCATTAAGCAGTTGCAGCTGTCATCACGTTCGGGCAGTGGTGGTTCTAGAGTGATTTACTCCCCGGGCGAAACCCCCTGCATGCGCACCCCCACGCACACTAACGTGGCCACCACCTCCGCCCCACCACCCATGAAAACACTAACTTCGTCCAGAACACCCACAATCCCACAAATTAACTCACAACAGCTATTTTCAAGAACAAATTTCCAGTTTTAATGACTACTGCAATAACAAACACAAAGATAAACAATAATTACTTCAATAAAGTTTTTAACATAAAAAACAAAAGACTCAGTGACTTCACATTACAACTATGTACACTACAGGTATTTAAGAAAGCACAACTGCACTACAGTACCACCCGATGGTCAAAATATTGCACAAGTCATTCAGTTTTACCAACAGAGTGCACGCAACACGCTCTTGTGTCTTCCTAACACACAGCCACACACCCACGAGTTAAATTACGAGAAACAATATAGTATAACGTATATTCATTTCTATTATGGTTATAATTGGAGGGGCGTTGCGTGTCTTATGTAGACTAACTTGTGTCTTAGGCGCCGTACGACACACGAGAAATTGACCATGTAAAGTTGTTAACCCGTTAAGACACGGTGTTATAAATTTGCTGTTACCAGAATGGCAATGACCAAGTCATAGTGCTTTACTAAAGGCCCTGTGTTATGTCATAGTAGTGTAGTACTTGGTAGTCAACATTTCAATGACTATTACAGCATTCCACTGGTGGAACGGCATGTATTATGGGGCTACCATTCTGTTGGCTAACACAGAGCCCAATGTTAACCCAAGGTGATGACAGTAATAACTTTAAAAGTTTAAGTCTAATCTTATGCTGAAATTAATTTCGGCTAGGCCGTCCAATTTAGCAAACATCATCGGGCTAGTTAGGCCACTAATTCATCATGTCACTCACTGAAATCGATCCATAAATCGATACATACCTTTTTCCTTTGCTCGTTTCTCCTCTTCTTCTTTCTTTTTCTTTCGACATTGGGCACCTGATGGCTTTTATCGTTTCCTATCCATGATTATGTCTTACTCCATTTATTTGTCATTCGACCACCTCCTCGTCCAAACATTGAATGATTCCCCCCTCCCCCTGCACAAACTCTGCACTGTGCAGCGTTGCTCACCTAAGGCGAGAGGTGAGACTGTCGCTGAACCATTTCAACTTGACCAACTGACCACCACGACAACCATAATCTTGGGAATTCCTTCAGTTCATCATACACAACACAGAATCAAACCTAATGGGAATGTAGAGAATTTCGAAACCTTTATTTGAAATATACAATAATAGAGCAGAGCGTGATGACAGATGATGATGTGATCTGAGGACAGTGGATTGTACAGGCACCAGATGCGTGCCTCCCACCATGGGGGGGGGGAGATGGGGGCGCCGCTCTGCTGTAACGTAACCACGAACCCCCCGTCAGGACAAACCCCCTCCCCGGTATATATATATATATATATTTTTTGGACAGGTTTTTTTTTTTTTACCGTTTTTTTTTTTTTTTTCCGCACAGTCATTCCACCCCCCCGCGATGCCCGCCTCCAGGACCGCCAGTGCGTTCGGGTGCATTTGTTTTCAAATTGTAACATTTCTTAAATTTATTGTTGTTTATATATTAATAATCTAATGATTATTATAAACAATTTTAGAGAAAGAGACAAAAAGAAATACATCACTGTGCCAAGGAGGGAATCTCTTTAGGGTCAGTGACCCTATGGCCTTGTTTAGAGAAGTGTTTCATAAATGTTAAAAAATTCATATATTTGCAGTTTAGTTGAATAATATATTGAATTTTGTCTCTTATTTGTTTTTGTCTATAAGCACATGCAATATCAGTATCAGTGCTCAGATGACAGTAGCTTCTGGAAAAGGTGCGAGTTGCAATAAACTGTGATGCCAAGCGCTAAGGATACATGCTATCCAGTCACAGCAGATGAAACTTTTTTTTCTACTGAGCAAACATCGTTAGACTTTTTTAGGTTCAGTGATTTCACGGCGTGTAGATGTTGTGGCGTCAGTGACCCCATGGCCTTGGCAGAGGTTTGCACTCTCTGAGTGCTTCTAGTTTATTATGTGTTTCTGCTCTGTGAGAGCATCTCTGCAGCTGCCTTTCCCTAGACGAATGCATGAATTATGATGATGTTGGGGAACACTTTCATTCATTGGCTGTGCTGAGATTTTGCTTTTTGTATAATGTCCTGACACGAGGTGTTCAATGCAGTTGGTCACGTAAAAGGTCTTATTTCTTACAAGGACAACTATCTTCAGCCAATGTCGATGGAGCTTGGAAGGCTCTGGATTACAGTGGCAGCCTTCTTCGAGTCTGCAGAACGGCACGTGGCTAGTCTTTGAAGACACATACACTGTTGGTCTTGTTGCTCCAATGGTCGGCATACTGAAGGAGTAGTAGTGGGTGTGGCTCAAAAATCCTGCTGCAGATGAGATCTGCATCACTGCCTGAACACATACTGAAGACATACGCAGGACATACACAACCATGCGCACCACATATCCCCTGTCATCCGCTGATATCCACAACCGATGGGTTGGCGCGGCTTGGTGGCGGACCGGGACAGCGTGCAAAACAGATACGACGTTTGCCCAGCACGGCCACATCACGGTCACAAATGGTATGTTGCGCATGCAGACAGAGTGGACACGGATAGAGCGAGTGCATCACGGCTGCTGTGCCCTCATGGGGGCGCCTCCACGGTCGCCTTCGCTTCTGTTCCCTGTTATATCCGCTATCTTCCTCATGTATTCGCTGATCCACCCCGGGACATTTGTCATTTCCGCCCACCTTTGTTGCGGACACTCAGCTTTTGTCTCCTCATTTCATGCGCAAATCCTCCTATACGCCAGTGGGACAGGGTCCTTATCTAAGTATACACTCCAGATGCAGTAGGTGATGTCACTTTGATGGTTCAGAAATTTTTATCTGCACTCTGTGTTTGATAACTGCCCCAGAGGTGACCCTTCTCAAGTCACAGATGATTTCAATGCAACCACTGGCACTGATAAGGCTGGTTATGAAGACTGTATAGGTCTCCATGGCTGTGATAACTGTAGTGAAAATAGAAGCATTAGGGAATCTTGGTCCACTATGTCAACTATGACATTATGACATTGAAATAGAGTTGAATATACTCTATCACAGTGCTAAATCAATTCTATCACAGTGTAAAATTAACTTACTGGAGTAGAAACACTTGATTTAACAAGGTCATAGAGCTGATTTCACTCTATAATAGGGTATATTTTACTCTATTTAAACTAGGACCAAATGTTATCCCCGCAGAGTATATTTTACTCAACAAAATTTACTGTGTAGAGTGGTACTACTGCACCAGTAGTTTGACAGTCTGAAGACATCTGAGAGCAGTCTCAGAGCAGTCTACATGGGCGGGTCCATTTGTCTGGCTGCTTCGAATGTTTTGCACATGTGCAAAACACTCGTGGCGCAGTCCAGGTGGGACACCCATCCAATGGCAGTCTATGTGTAGTCTGTGTGCAATCCCACTGCAATCTACATATTCATGTCATTTGATTGTCAATTTGATCGTGGTCGGGGGAACCCCGACATGGATCGGGCACATCAGATCCTCCACTTGTGCCACATATGTGCACCTCCAGGATCCCGTTCAGGGTGCGCAAAGGATATGTTGATATGCAACATGTATGTGGCATGCATCCACTGCGTGAAGGGGACATGAATATTGTGCAGTCAAACCAAAAGCACCGTCTGTCACTGCGAGTAGTGTGTCACTGTGCAAGTCATGACTCGGTGCAGTGTCCGCAACACAGCTGAACGGGATGTCACCCCCATAATACACAGATTATGACGTATTTGCCATCTAACTCTGTCATAGGAATGATGGTGGAACTGCTTTGCCACCTCATGACACCATGAATATTCATGTGAACTCACCTCTGGTATAGCCTCAGATGCGTTTCACAGTGCAGGGCAGAAAACAGCCAGGGGAATCCTGTTCACCCCAGCTGCACTGTTTGCTGATGACACCAGCTCACAAATGCTCCGTCCACCACGGCATAAAACATAATCCATGCAGGTGCTGTCCTGCGGAATGCTGTGCACTGGTGTTCCAACCGGTCAACGCGGAGCACAGCTGTCCCTTGCGCTCCATTTACCGACAATAGCGGCTCAAAAATGCCTGTCCACCATGGCATAAAACATAATCCATGCAGGCATCGTCCTATGGAGTAGCACGTGCTAGCGATCCAGCAGGTCATCTTAGAGCACAGCCATGCCGTGCGCTCCGTTTGCTAACAACAGTGGCTCAAAAATCTGTGTCTCCATACTGTTGTCCAAAAATGTTTGGGCTGCGGTTGTGTGGGTGAACAAGACTCAGCCTGGACTGGATCTGCACACATTCCACGTAGTCGTCTGGCAGTCCAAAGCCGCTGTCCGACTGTCTGTCCCTCCTGACTGCATCTCTTGGTTTGGGGTTTTTCTCGTTCCGGCTGATTGTGCTTGGTTCCTGCACATTCTTGCTATGTATGACTGGGTCTAACCCGCTGCACGTCCTTTGCAGCTCAGAGCCTGTTTGCTGAATGGTAAAACTCCTTTTCTCCTTCCTGTTCAACTTCATGCACAGCTCCCTGTATGGCCTCTTCAGCAGCATTTGCCACATCTCTCTTCACCTTATGCGTCTTCTCCTTGTACTCCTGTCTTCGGATGCTCTTCCCGCTGCTCCCCTCCTCATTTACCTGGGTACTCCCAATGCACTTGCTTGTACAGCCAATGTGGCTGAGTTACACCACAGTAATTTATCTACACAACGTTAACAAGCTCCAGAAGCAGTATACAATATTCAGAAATAACACATCAAATCACAATAAGAACCAGCATATTGTTCTTTAGAAAGTTTTAAAAATCTCCACAGGCACTTTCCTTGTCCATTCACAAGAATCTTTGATGACAGTTGTGGTTTTTATCAGCCTGAACATTCCTTGGAGTACTTTGTCAACCTTTTGTCATTACATAAGTGGTGAGCATGATGAGCAGAACGTTCCTCCAGTGCAGAACTGACTGAGGATGTCATATGATGAGCTCAGTAGCCACTGTATGCCAGTTTGCACTGCTTATTGCACCACTGTTTTATGCAGCATTGCTTTTTTTCCCTCTCCTCTCTGTCACTGTGCTGTTATGAGCATTATTTTCATTTTTGTGACTTGTTTAAAGACTTTAGAAGGTATTTCCTCAAAAGCGTGTCTTAAAAAATGAAGTTATGAAGTTGTTGATGTTTTTGGTGATGATTGGAAATGATTAAAGACAAAAACTAACATTACATTGCCTTTTTTCCTTCTATGTTGAGTTTGTCTGCCCAAAACGATATTCAAATACTTTACATCATTACATAAGACAAACAGTATTACAGCAAATGTCAGTAAATGAAATACTCAGTGGACTAATATTGTTGGATTAATTTATTGTGAATAATTTTTCCAAATTGAAACATATATATCTCTGGGTTTTTTTTTTTTTAGTTCTTGTTTTGGAAATTCCCAACTGTTGCACTTCTTACTGTAATGCATCAGACTGGATCAGGTCTGTGTGTCTGCCTGGTGATGTGCGTTTGCAACAACCATCTGTCGTGGGTCCCAACTGGCATGGAGTCAGGAACACCACTGGCACATTTACATCTCTCAAATTCATAAATCTACATTATCTCCTGCATTCAGATGATAGTGTATGTTTGTGTGTGTGTGTGTGTGTGTGCATGTGTTTGTGTGTGTGTATACTTGGTTTTGTTCAGTTGTTGGGAACCTCAGTATTAAGGTACCTCATTTTTTGATTATACTGTCAAAAATGCCCCACATGGCCATAATACAGTAATTTGCAACATCAAGATGCTTATTTGACTCAAAGTCCAGTGGATCTCAAAGATTCTTCAGAGTGGTCTACTACCAAATCACATTCAATTAGCATCTTAGTATGCAGAGACAAATTTCACTAAAGGCTTGATTAAAGTGTCTATGATGATGATGATGATGATGATTGTCATTATTATTATTATTATTATTAAGGCTGAAAGATCGTCCTTCTGCAAAAATATAGCCATCACCATATGTGGCTGCCCAGCATCCTTCTGACTTAAACTCTTCCCAGGTGCCTCTCAGCCTTATAGGCCAAGTTCCCACTGTATACAAATAATCATTTTTTTTTATTAATGCAATGATAAGAATAATTTATATGATGGCTGAATGGATCCTTGTCATTTGATTGGTGCTTTGTATGTCACATGACATGGATTATTCGTCCCATTTGTGTTAGATTGCATTTAGATGCAGTTTGGTTCCATTTAGCGTGCAAATTTGGTTCCATACATTTTGTACCATTGCACTCTGCACACACACACACACACACACACACACACACACACACACACACACACACACACACACACACACACACACACACACATGCATGTGCACGCACACATGCTTGCACATGCACATGCACACACATGTACGCGTGCCCACACATACACACAAAAAATGCATGCGCGTACATACAAAACTAATCCACTGTGCTGTCTGAGGCTGTTAGCAGGAAGAAAGACTGAAAAGCTGGACTAATTTCTGATGTGATGTTTTTTGTTTGTTTTTTTTTTTGCTGCGCTGAGGATCTTTTTTTTTTTTTTCGGTAGCACACGTGCGCGCAAGCAACAACTCTACCAAGATGGTGATTTGATTGAGCTAACTGACGCTGCTAATTCTTGTAACACACACATATACACAAAATCCACTCCGCTGTAAGCCATCTGGATGCATGAAGATCTGTTCAGATGAAAAGCTGACGTAATTTTTGGGTGGACTGAGGAACTACACAAAGTCTTTTTTTTTTCTTTTTTTGGGGAAGTCCGAAGTCAGTGCACAGCATCACTTGACTACATGTCACAATTTGGAGTTTAGCAGCAGTGGAACACCAAAATGTAAGTCCCTTTTCTGTTGTTGATAAATTAATAATATATCAAATGACAAGGATCTATTTTATCCGTTATATAAAACAAATAATGAATGTACATTCTTTCAATGGAACAAATATTTAATTCGGTGAAAGCTGGAACATACCATTCAACGAGGCAAAGCAGGGTTGAATGGTATGTTCATAAACATTCATTATTTGTATACTATGAGGTGAAAGATGGAACATTTCATTTTTCACCGAATGAAATATTCTTTCCATTGCACAAATGAAAATCATTCATTATTTGTTTTATACTCGTATAACGTCTAAAATAGATCCTTGTCATTTAATATTTTATTAATTTATAAACAAGAGAAAAGGGACTTAAATTTTTGTGTGTGTCACTGATCCTTTGAGGTCAAGAGGTTCCAAATAGTCCAACTTGAACTTTAAATAGCAGTCCAATCCAATCCAAAATTGTTCTCAGTCAACTTACAAAAACTGTCAGATTTTTCAAAATCAATCCCAATGATGTAGTCCATACATGATGCCATGCATTGACTTCTTCATGTACAGACTGATGTCTGCTTTCCTTAGTCCAGCGAAAAATCGTGACAGAAATTTGTCGCGCAAATGACTGCAAATTTGTCAGCAATTTGTCTGCAAATGCCTCCAGATGGCTTACAGCACACTGGATTTGTTTTTTTTTTTGTGTGCGTGTGTGTGTGTGTGTGTGTGTGTGTGTGTGTGTGTGTGTGTGTGTTAGAAGAATGAGCACCGTTCATATCCCGGCTAGTGTGAGCGCATGTTGGTTACAACGTGCAATATTTCAAAATGTATAGAACCAATATTGCACGCTAAATACAACCACAATTGCGTGGTAAATGGTATACAAATAATGAATGTTCAATGGTACGAATATTTCATTATTTGTTTTATATAACGGCTAAAATAGATCCTTGTCATTTGATATTTTATTAATTATAAACAACAGAAAAGGGACTTACATTTTGGTGCTCCACTGCTGCTAAAGTCCAACATGAACTTTAAATAGGAGTCCAAAATTGTGACTTCTTACTTCCATAAAAAAAATATATACTTCGTGTAGTTCCTCAGTCCAGCCAAAAATCAGGTCAGCTTTTCATATGAACAGCTCTTCATGCCTCCAGACGGCTTACAGCAGAGTGGACTTTGTGCATGTGTGTGTGCTACAAGAACTAACACAGTCAGTTAGCTCAATCAAATCATCGTCCCGCTTCTGTCGTTGTCCCGTGCGTGTAGTCCAGCTTTTTCATTTCATCATGGGGGAGGGGGCGTGTTAGTGATGTACTCTTTAATCGTGAACATCACTGAGTTTTTAAAAGGGTTATTGCAAAGCGTTCTTTTTTTTTTACAACATCATGTAAGTTTTATAAGTCCGCGGACACTGATCTGTGAGTTACAAATACAAATCAATTTCCTAGAATCCGCAGAGTTTCGCGGAGGAAAAATGCCACTCAAAGTGTAGCCGTTACGACAGTTGTCATAAAGCAGGACTGGTTGATTGCTGCGCTGTGTAGCTCCTGTGCGACGCTTAAGCTAAACTTAGCATGTGGATATCCCAAATTTTTAGAGCTTTCAAGTTTTTAAAAGAAGAATTGTGCAGCATGTCTGTGTCACGGACCGACGTCGCACAGAGAGAAGATGGCGAGAAAGACTGTTTGAAAAAGTCTTATAAGGACAAGAATCCGTGGAATCGTCGCTGGCTTCATCAACACACCTGAAAGATAAAAGAAACGGGAAAAGTGAACTGTGCCCTCAGGAAACACGATAAGAATTTTTCTCTCCCTGGAAAATAAACATTTTGCTGTTCAAACAGGATTTTAGACAAGATTATGTGACTTTTTTCACTAATCTAGACTTTCTTTCATTGTAAAAAAGACATTGTGGCTTTGAATGGATTTAGGCTGCATGAATTTACACAAGAATATGTGACTTTTTACTATAAAGCTTCTGGGGAAAACCTGGTCTTGTTAGGAGAGACGGCATCCATCCCACTTTGGATGGAGCAGCTCTCATTTCTAGAAATCTGGCTAATTTTCTTAAATCCTCCAAACCGTGACTATCCAGGGTTGGGACCAGGAAGCAGAGTTGTAGTCTTACACACCTCTCTGCAGCTTCTCTCCCCCTGCCATCCCCTCATTACCCCATCCCCGTAGAGACGGTGCCTGCTCCCAGACTACCAATAACCAGCAAAAATCTATTTAAGCATAAAAATTCAAAAAGAAAAAATAATATAACACCTTCAACTGCACCACAGACTAAAACAGTTAAATGTGGTCTATTAAACATTAGGTCTCTCTCTTCTAAGTCCCTGTTGGTAAATGATATAATAATTGATCAACATATTGATTTATTCTGCCTAACAGAAACCTGGTTACAGCAGGATGAATATGTTAGTTTAAATGAGTCAACACCCCCGAGTCACACTAACTGTCAGAATGCTCGTAGCACGGGCCGGGGCGGTGGATTAGCAGCAATCTTCCATTCCAGCTTATTAATTAATCAAAAACCCAGACAGAGCTTTAATTCATTTGAAAGCTTGTCTCTTAGTCTTGTCCATCCAAATTGGAAGTCCCAAAAACCAGTTTTATTTGTTATTATCTATCGTCCACCTGGTCGTTACTGTGAGTTTCTCTGTGAATTTTCAGACCTTTTGTCTGACTTAGTGCTTAGCTCAGATAAGATAATTATAGTGGGCGATTTTAACATCCACACAGATGCTGAGAATGACAGCCTCAACACTGCATTTAATCTATTATTAGACTCTATTGGCTTTGCTCAAAAAGTAAATGAGTCCACCCACCACTTTAATCATATCTTAGATCTTGTTCTGACTTATGGTATGGAAATAGAAGACTTAACAGTATTCCCTGAAAACTCCCTTCTGTCTGATCATTTTTTAATAACATTTACATTTACTCTGATGGACTACCCAGCAGTAGGGAATAAGTTTCATTACACTAGAAGTCTTTCAGAAAGCGCTGTAACTAGGTTTAAGGATATGATTCCTTCTTTATGTTCTCTAATGCCATATAACAACACAGTGCAGAGTAGCTACCTAAACTCTGTAAGGGAGATAGAGTATCTCGTCAATAGTTTTACATCCACATTGAAGACAACTTTGGATGCTGTAGCTCCTCTGAAAAAGAGAGCTTTAAATCAGAAGTGTCTGACTCCATGGTATAACTCTCAAACTCGTAGCTTAAAGCAGATAACCCGTAAGTTGGAGAGGAAATGGCGTCTCACTAATTTAGAAGATCTTCACTTAGCCTGGAAAAAGAGTCTGTTGCTCTATAAAAAGCCCTCCGTAAAGCTAGGACATCTTTCTACTCATCACTAATTGAAGAAAATAAGAATAACCCCAGGTTTCTTTTCAGCACTGTAGCCAGGCTGACAAAGAGTCAGAGCTCTATTGAGCTGAGTATTCCATTATCTTTAACTAGTAATGAGTTCATGACTTTCTTTGCTAACAAAATTTTAACTATTAGAGAAAAAAATTACTCATAACCATCCCAAAGACATATCATTATCTTTGGCTGCTTTCAGTGATGCCGGTATTTGGTTAGACTCTTTCTCTCCGATTGTTCTGTCTGAGTTATTTTCATTAGTTACTTCATCCAAACCATCAACATGTTTATTAGACCCCATTCCTACCAGGCTGCTCAAGGAAGCCCTACCATTATTTAATGCTTCGATCTTAAATATGATCAATCTATCTTTGTTAGTTGGCTATGTACCACAGGCTTTTAAGGTGGCAGTAATTAAACCATTACTTAAAAAGCCATCACTTGACCCAGCTATCTTAGCTAATTATAGGCCAATCTCCAACCTTCCTTTTCTCTCAAAAATTCTTGAAAGGGTAGTTGTAAAACAGCTAACTGATCATCTGCAGAGGAATGGTCTATTTGAAGAGTTTCAGTCAGGTTTTAGAATTCATCATAGTACAGAAACAGCATTAGTGAAGGTTACAAATGATCTTCTTATGGCCTCGGACAGTGGACTCATCTCTGTGCTTGTTCTGTTAGACCTCAGTGCTGCTTTTGATACTGTTGACCATAAAATTTTATTACAGAGATTAGAGCATGCCATAGGTATTAAAGGCACTGCGCTGCGGTGGTTTGAATCATATTTGTCTAATAGATTACAATTTGTTCATGTAAATGGGGAATCTTCTTCACAGACTAAAGTTAATTATGGAGTTCCACAAGGTTCTGTGCTAGGACCAATTTATTCACTTTATATATGCTTCCCTTAGGCAGTATTATTAGACGGTATTGCTTAAATTTTCATTGTTACGCAGATGATACCCAGCTTTATCTATCCATGAAGCCAGAGGACACACACCAATTAGCTAAACTGCAGGATTGTCTTACAGACATAAAGACATGGATGACCTCTAATTTCCTGCTTTTAAACTCAGATAAAACTGAAGTTATTGTACTTGGCCCCACAAATCTTAGAAACATGGTGTCTAACCAGATCCTTACTCTGGATGGCATTACCCTGACCTCTAGTAATACTGTGAGAAATCTTGGAGTCATTTTTGATCAGGATATGTCATTCAAAGCGCATATTAAACAAATATGTAGGACTGCTTTTTTGCATTTACGCAATATCTCTAAAATCAGAAAGGTCTTGTCTCAGAGTGATGCTGAAAAACTAATTCATGCATTTATTTCCTCTAGGCTGGACTATTGTAATTCATTATTATCAGGTTGTCCTAAAAGTTCCCTAAAAAGCCTTCAGTTAATTCAAAATGCTGCAGCTAGAGTACTGACGGGGACTAGAAGGAGAGAGCATATCTCACCTATATTGGCCTCTCTTCATTGGCTTCCTGTTAATTCTAGAATAGAATTTAAAATTCTTCTTCTTACTTATAAGGTTTTGAATAATCAGGTCCCATCTTATCTTAGGGACCTCGTAGTACCATATCACCCCAATAGAGCGCTTCGCTCTCAGACTGCAGGCTTACTTGTAGTTCCTAGGGTTTGTAAGAGTAGAATGGGAGGCAGAGCCTTCAGCTTTCAGGCTCCTCTCCTGTGGAACCAGCTCCCAATTCAGATCAGGGAGACAGACACCCTCTCTACTTTAAGATTAGGCTTAAAACTTTCCTTTTTGCTAAAGCTTATAGTTAGGGCTGGATCAGGTGACCCTGAACCATCCCTTAGTTATGCTGCTATAGACGTAGACTGCTGGGGGGTTCCCATGATGCACTGTTTCTTTCTCTTTTTGCTCTGTATGCACCACTCTGCATTTAATCATTAGTGATCGATCTCTGCTCCCCTCCACAGCATATCTTTTTCCTGGTTCTCTCCCTCAGCCCCAACCAGTCCCAGCAGAAGACTGCCCCTCCCTGAGCGTGGTTCTGCTGGAGGTTTCTTCCTGTTAAAAGGGAGTTTTTCCTTCCCACTGTAGCCAAGTGCTTGCTCACAGGGGGTCGTTTTGACCGTTGGGGTTTTACATCATTATTGTATGGCCTTGCCTTACAATATAAAGCGCCTTGGGGCAACTGTTTGTTGTGATTTGGCGCTATATAAAAAAAAAATTGATTGATTGATTGATAATATATGTTTTTAATATTTTACCATGATTTTCCAAATATTCTCCAAGCTTTAGCTGTGGTTTTTGAAATGCTGTAACAGTCGTTTCAGTCTTCATAAATTTCATGTACTTTAATTGTTCTGAGTTAATGCATAATTTGGTTTAAAATTAAAAGGAAAATCATTTCAGGTCCTACTTCTACGTCATATTCTGTTATTTCAACATCATCACTGACAGATCAAATACAAGGTTGAATATAGGATCATTTAAATATCCACTAATTTTGAGATTTGTTCTTCCAGGAGATGCTGAAAAAGTATCATTACATAAAAATTTAATTCTGGGGCCCCACAGAGCCCTAGATCCCGGCTGTACCCCCCCCCCCGCCCCCTGCAAATTTTCCTCGGATTTCACAATTTTCATTTCACAGACCTGGTGTTTGTGTGTGTGTGTGTGTGTGTGTGTGCACGCGCGTGTGTGTGTGTGTGTGTGTGTGTGTGTGTGTGTGTGTGTGTGTGTGTGTGTGTGTGTGTGTGTGTGTGTGTGCAGAGTGCAATGGTACCAAATGTATGTAACCAAATTGCACTCTACGTTGTGTGGGCCGCTGAAGAGGAGGTACTGCTGGCCCACCACCACCAGAGGGCACCCTGCCTGGAGTGCGGGCTCCAGGCACCAGAGGGCGCTGCCGCCTCACAGGAGCAGCCGGGGTGACAGCTGACACTCATCACCTGTGACAGCTGTCACCACTCATCTGATCTGCATCGGTATATCAGCAAGACGTCATCTCCACCTCTTTGCCGAGATATCGTTCTACCTGAAAGGTAATATCCTCAGCCTGACTGCTTGATAGAAAGCCCTTTTTGTGATTTTTGTGAGTGATAACAGACTTTTTCTCCAACGAGAGGTGGAGGTAGCTTCCCTGCCGTGCAGATTGCTGGGTGCATACGCACCCACGTTTAATTGTGTTTTTGTTCCTCGCCAGCAGTACCAGGTCCGACACGCGGAGGCAGTGGCCACCTGGGAGTTCGGGACTTGGCGGCTCCAGTATTCCCGGGGTCTGGTGGCGGAGGAAATCGTGTGGTTCCGGTTCTGCTTTGGACAGGCGTCTCCTATCTTTGAGCCTGCCCACACGACACCTTGTAATTTGACCTTTGGTCTATTGTGTAATCTGTTGTGTTTGTTGTGCACGTTCGCAACAGTAAAGTGTTGTTATTTGACCTATTCCATTGTCCGTTCATTTGCACCCCTGTTGTGGGTCCGTGTACTTACACTTTCCCAACACTCTAAATGCAACGCAACACAAATGGAAAGAATAATCCATATCACGTGACATGCAAAGTACAAATCAAATGACAAGGACCTATTTAAGCGTTATATATGAACATAAATATTACACTCTTGATAAGCGAATCAAGAGGTTTTGTTGTGTCACTATATGCAGACATACTGCTGGTGGCTGAGGAAAGCAAGTCATTGAAAGTCTGGACCTTATTTTTGATACTGTACAGTCACAAATCCACACACTTCCACAGCTTCTTGAGTGCTATGACCGAAACATCCATTGATTCTGCAAACATTACGGCATCATCTGTAAAGTCAAGGTCAGTGAATCTTCCATCACAAACAAAGCAGCTCAAGTCAGTACACTCCACAACATTATCCCAGAATCAGAATCAGAATTTCTTTATTGTCCTGTAAAGGGAAATTAATGTTGCAGCAGGAGCACACAAAAGACAAGGCACACAAAGTTAACAATATTAACAGTGAAAAGAAGACCCAATTAAAAGTCTAAAATCAAACATAATAAAAATAATAAAACAATAAAAACAATACCCATACAATGTCAAATATTCAATCCAGAATCCATGCCAAAACAAAGTATTGCAAAAGTGCAATATGTGGATGAGCAAATAAGCATAGTACTGCAAAATAAACAAGAACATAAAAGGCTAATTTCCATTAAGTAATGAAATTGCACTGGGGATAAACGAGACCTGAAATTTTTTAGTCCTCCTCATAGGAGCCCTAAAATGGTGGCCTAAGGGCAGAAGCTCAAACTCTTTTTTTCAGTGGGTGATTAGGACAATCCAGAATAGCATTAGCCTTTCTCAGGACCTGTCTGTTATAAATAGACATTACCCCAGTCTGCTGACTTCCTGAGATTTTTCCAGCAGTTTTGCCAAGACTGCCAAGACGACTCTTATTGGAACAATTCAAATTTCCAAACCATGCAACAATACAAAAAGTCAAAACCGATTCAATAAAACTTCTATAAAAGACAGTCATCATCTCAGAAGGAACCTGGAAGGTTCTCATCTTCCCCAAAAAGAACAAGAACACATGCACATCCTGTCCATGGACTGGAAACAGGAGATACTGTCAACTAGTGAGTTGACTTTTTGAGGAAGAAACCAAACTGCTCTGGTTGTGTAGCAGTGAGCATCGGCCATTGGATTGTATTCAGGCTTGGGCCTGTTTCCCACCAGATGTGATGCAGGAAGTTTATGATGTTCCTGTCAGTTTGTGTTGACTTTTGCATGTTTTAGATTTTGTTCAATTGTGTTTTAAGTTGTAACTGTATTTGAAAGTGCTTTAGAAATAAAATTTGACCTGATGATACCCTTCTGCTTGCAGTGGCATGAAAAGAGTACCTCCTCCTGCATGAAAGAAGTTTTGCCCTGATAGCACAGATCCCTCCCTGTAAGAAACCAACATTTATCAATATTGCAGCCAGTGAATCAAACTTCACACATTCTCGGGAAATGTTGGTTCCTCCCTCGGAATGCAAAGGATGGAGAACAACACCCTGCTTTGTTTTAATCAGGCTCAAAACTTCTCAATGGTCCCTGCATTCAGCTGTTTCTCACTTAGATTTGGTTGTTTACACCTTGATCACCAAAAAGAACCATGACACAAGAGAGAGCCAACATCCTGGCAGCATGATCAGTCCAATTGAACTGTTTAAAAATCTGAGCCAGCAGAGTCATCTATCAGGACCATGCCACCATGGCACAAGCAGTAAGTTTAGAGGAATGATGTTCAGCTCCCTGTTGTTGTTGATGTTTTTTTTTTTTTTTTAAGAAGACCCCACCATCAGTGTGCTAATGTTTCCACCACAACTGAGACTTCAGAGTCAACATTCATGGATTAGTCTGTCCTCACATCTCATTGTGTCACATTGTTTGAAGACAAAGAAACGCTTGAGTCAGCAGGTTACAGCCAACAGCAAAACAAAAGCATCAGTCGTCTTACGTAAAGTTGCTTTTCAACAGTCCTCCATTCTCCCAGCTGGCCTCACCAACCACACACCACCTAAACCAGCAGCTTCTGAGCTCCAGCTGCAAATCCTACACAGTATTAAAGCACCTCATGTAAAACAATCAAATATGACTGTAGGATGCAACAGATGAGTGAGTCGTCTTAATAAAGTGTTTTTATTTGCAGTTGGCAGTTTTTGCTTGAACATATGTTTGACTAATTGCCACCAAAATGAGGTTCACAAACCTAAAGATTGCTGGACCTATTAAAACAGTCACTTACTTTATGACTGAGTGAGTGGAAGCATTCTTTTGCATTTTTAAAGTTCAGGAAAGCTTGAGACATTTCAAGTTGATAATCACAATAAGCGATAAACATTTTGAGGAACACAAAATTGTATTTCAGTTGTACCTTTTCCAAAATGGTTATTTAAAAAATACAGCAGGCAAGCTTCTTTCACTAAATGGACATGTCTGAAGCCAGAATTGATTTGTGCATGCACATAAAAAAATTTACATAGAAAAAAAAAATTTTTCCAAGCCCCTCCCAGCAGTGATGTCATCAGGAAGTGAAGAAGCTTGGCTTTTGCCCAGAACTGCAGCATCATAAAATGTTGCAGAGAAGGTAAGCCGTTTTGTGATATTCATAATCATTAGAAAATTAATTAAAAGCAGTTTTGAAAACTAAGAAAATGTACTAATTTTGAAGAAAGTTGAACAGAATGAGACTTTAGGATGAATGATACAGTTTGCAACAACATCTTATAGTTGTCTATTTTTTGTTTGTAGGCTTTAATTATCAACATAAAATAAATCTAAAAAAATGCTTGAAATATTTTAGTTTATATATAATGAGCCTACAATATATAACATTTTTACTTTCTGAAACAGTAACAGTAAGTTAATTGTGATCTGAATTGGATCTGTGTGTTGATTTTGCACTAGATGCCCTTTCTGACACACCTCTACAATATATTGACAATGGGCAGAGGTGGTCTTGAACCGGTCTCGCTGACTGAACGGTCCCCTAAAAATCTGTCCCCCCTGGAGGATTAACGCCTCATTTCTGCTTCAAACTGCACTCCAGTCATCATCTATCTCAGCGACAGATATCTGAAGCTTTTGTACAACAATCATTTCCACAAAAATTTGGCATTTTTCATCATAAAACGTGGCGGAAGCGATCAGAGCGCAGTAGCTAAATGAGCTGCTAGCTGATGCGTTCACTGCGCGCCGGACATTTCAAAGCATCACAGAATTTTGCCTCGTTGCTGCTTAAAATGGCCTTGTTTCTGATTAAAACTGACTTTAGAATGATTTAAGAGGTTTTACCTTTATCATCTCCATATTAATCCAATTGATTGCTTTGGGTGAAGAGACTCCATCTCAGAGGTGCTGCTGTGGTCTGAAATGACACATGTGCAGATGCAAAAGGTGGACCGATTTTTAGGGGCAGACTGTTCGGTCTGCGACCCCGGAGCCTTCTGCAATGGACACAGGTGCACTTCAGTGCTCAGCCACCACCCCTGCACTTTTACTTTGTGAAATACCTGACAAAAAAAATAATGAACTTAATGATATTCTGATTTTGTTGTGACGCACCTGTACTTTCATGAATTTTAGTAAACCTGTCTGATAGGATGAACGCCAACTCAGGGTCAAATTGGAGCCCTAAAACCAATGGAAACCCCTCCATTTCTCGAATGGTGATGATCAGCATTTTCCATTCAAGTCACTCTAATTCCATTTGGCATGACAGGCATCATCAGTTAAAACCTTTCTTTTGTTGTTTAGTATTACTTGGAGTGTGTTGTGCTGGGAGCTGGTCATTTCTTGGTGTTAGATATCTATATGTTGTTAGCTGCACAATTAATTCCAAAGTATAACCCAGAATCACGTATAACTGTAACAGTCAATGTAAGCAAATGTATTTTCCTATGAAATCTGACTCAATTCCTTTACACTGAGAACAGTGTACAGGCTGTTACAGGCCGCTGAGAAAGTCTGTGAATGACTCATTATTTGGACGAGGTTACGTGTTCACACAGCGGCATTTAAAGATAAAAACCTTCACATTTCACATTTAAATGATGGCTTGTATTTGAAATTTTTACTTTGTAAAACCTGTGCAGTGAGGTTTCCTGACTAAAAATGTTCCTTTGTATGCAGATGACATTATACAGCATGACTGCATTGACATATCAAAGTGCAACTTTCATGACATAAAAAAAAAAAATGTCTTGCGCCTTCTCACACGAATGCATGTCATTGACAGAGTACACAAACATCAATCTCAAAGCAGTGTGTAGTGGATCACATGAAACATTCAAACAAGAGCTGTTTCTGGGGTTTGTGGCTGAGGGGTTAAGGCAGACTGCACACCACATGCCGTGGAATTTGGTTTGCAATGACGCTAAGTTAAAATTCTGTACTTTACTTCAAGTCTCTCTCAGACATTGATTCCTTGTTTATTGTCTATATAATAAAAGCTGAAAAATATTAAAAATATAATAAAAGCTGAAATATATAAAAAATATAACGCAATGCTAAAATACCCTCGGCCATATGAGCACTGTGTTCTTTATAATTTGAAGTTGTCTAATTAATTATTAAAATCCTATCACTGTCTTTTATTGTCTTATACATGTTCAATAACGCCTCTCTATGAGGCTAATCAATCAATCAAAAACAATATTTACATTTTAACGGTGTTTGCATGAGGCCTTGCGTGGTTCTCAAGACCAGGCACCTAAGTGGCTCTATTCTACTCTTTTCTCCTCTCCTATTTTACTCTTCCTTTTTAGATATTTAGATATACCTTTATATACTGGCATAGTTCCACCTTAGAATTGGAATATAATATATAAGCAAGGTTGGGTAGGATTACTTTGAAAGAATATATATGGATTACATGTATGAATGTATATACATTTGGATTACTTGTAATCTGATTACTTTTGGATTACATTTCAAAGTAATCCTACCCAACCCTGTATATAAGATATACCTTACTGAATTTTCATGAGCTTTTGACAAGAGTGGAAGTTGTGCAAATCAAGCAATATTTGTAGATCACCCTCTGTGCATTTGCAGGTAGCTATTGATGAGACAAATTTAACTCCTTCGGAAGTTAGCTTTGAGTTAGTGAAAGTTAGCGTGCACGCTAACGTCTATAATTTTGCTCCAGAGGTGTTATTAAGTTCCAAAAAGTAGAGGGGGGCGGATCGATCCTAATATCGATAATATCGATACCAACGCTGGTATTGATATTGAACAATCCTTGTGTAAAAAGATCGATACTCAAGCTTTTGTTCTCTCCCTCACGCACTGACTGCTGCACACGCACATTCATCAAAGTCTACTCTGTCTGTAAGAGCAGCGTTGCACTGTATCACACAACACGGAGCAACGCACCCTTGTATTGTAGTTTGTCAGCCCTCTACCTCGGGAGATTTTGTTTTAAGTTGTCTTGAGTGATATTTTTTAAACAAAAATGTTGATTGTGATAATAAAGTATTTTGTTGTCATGTACAATGTTTGGTGAAATTCTATCCTAGGTCTTTTGGATCCTTTGGATCTTTGAAGTTTAAATATGCAAACTATTGGTATTGGTATCAATATGGGCGATACTGGGCCTGTATTCCCTTACCAAAAAGTAGTATATGCAAGTATGTTTCAAGTGTACTTCTAGTTTACTTTTTATATACTTATCAGTACTATTTTTTGGTAAGGGTTTACTTGGTATCAGATCAATACCAAAATTCCAGGTATCGCCCACCTCTACCAAAAACAACATTTTCAGTATTAGAAGTGTTAATTTCTTGTTAGCTTTTACATAATAAATGACAAGGAGGTTATTTAACACACAAACGAAACAGAGTTTTGCAGCTAGCTAAAGCAGCCTGTGACGTCATCATGCTAACATCGGCGAAATGTCTTCTAAATCACTTCAGCTCTTACAAAAACAACACTTTCAGTTTTAGAAGTGTTTATTTCTTGCTAGCTTTTACATAACATATGAGAAACATATAAACACATAAATGAAGCGATTTTAGACAGACCTGCCACTGACATCACGGTGCAGGTCCACTCTGATTGGCTGTCACCCTCGCCACTCAAAAAAAAAAAAAAAAAAAGTGAACAGATTGAAACAGAATGTGGCTTTAAACCTATTAAAATACCTGTTAAAATCGGTCGAGGTTAGCCATCTTTGAACTTGTCCAAGGTCTGTGTCTCAAAAATGTGAATTTCAAGACTTTGGCAGTAATAGAACTGGACTTATGCTGAGCACAGACAGATGGACAAACGGACAGACGTAAAGCCTTCACAACACCCGATGGCTATATTTGATGGCCTAATAATACGTTCACTTGTCAAAATGTGCACAATGTGCATGTACACCGCTGTTTAATCTGGTGGTGTTATCTGCATCCCCTCTTGGATGAAAACATTTTATGTGTGCAGCATGATTCTAATTATCACTGTTAATGTGTAACAATTATGACGGCGACACTACAGTCCGTGATATGACGAGTAGAAAAAGTGCAAGAAAAGACCAAATGAGCTGTGGGTGAATTCTGGTTACACATCTTTCACAAGCTCATAACTTTGTTCGCTTCTGATTTTTGCACTCAAACGAGAAGAGGAAATGAGTTTCAAAGCTACAGTTCGGAGCTCAGGATTTTGCAGGGATCCCAGAGTGAAACACAATGCAAATCCCATGTCTAATCAGCTCCCTGTACAAACAGCTAATTAGCCGTCGCCTGGCTCTTAATGATGTGGTGACACACAGTGAAGCTGATAAACAGCACAGGTCTTATCTCAGGGCGTCTTTACGGGGAAGTCAACAGTTTAGGAAAGGGGTCCAAGGAGGAAGTGCCTCCTGCATGTCTATTTTTAATGAATCAGGCTTGTTTTAAGGTGCACTAATGCCTTTCACACAAGCTGTTACACTGACAATACAGCAGACATGGCACAGGAATACTGCTGTATGCATCAGTGTATTAGCAGCCTATACACTGTAAAACATGCAGCTGCATTTAGTTATGTCCACTTGCTACCTCTCTTTAACATAAAGAACTCTTACAAGTTTTGGATGTTGAACTCAGCTTTTTAGAGTGTATATAGTGTGCCCACATATCATTCAGGTCATCTGGAAGGTATTCACAGTGCTTCACCTTTTACACATTTTGTTATGTTTCAGCCTTATTCCAAAATAGAATAAATACATTTTTTCCTCAAAGTTCTACACACAATACCCCATAATGACAATCTGAAAATAGTTTTTTTTTTTTTTTTTTTTTTAGATTTTTGCAAATTTATTAGAGTGCCAGGAAGCATATTGAAATTGAGACAGTTGTTAGAAGTTTGATGGGGACCAACGTAATTTTGTTTGTTAGTGTGAATATAAAGGATTCCCAAAACATTAGTCTGAACATGATTAAAAGTCGTCCGTATCGAAACAAATCCTGAATTACTGGCACGTGCCAAAAATTCAAAAGCCAGGACACCATCGGGGTGACGTCACAGGTCCCTTGGGGGCTTTCACCGCTAGCTGCAGCGACAGAAGACTGGCGATCGAAATCACAAGGATTTTGCAGCACTGCTTTTGGACAGGTGAGTTGCCTGGTGACCGGTGTCTGACGGTGTACAGTTATAGTTATTATCTGAGTCTGTTATTATCTGATTATCTGAGTTATTAAGTGTGTCTGCGCAAGCGCAGATGCACTTCTGGCTTGAATTCATCTGCAGGTTTTGACGTTCGCTGGGGCGAAATACGCTATGGATTTCACTCAAATTATGTATGTTCCCACGAATTAAAAATTCCCCCCAAATTTTAATGGTTCTAAATATTCTTAACTTAAAATATAGTCTGAAGTTAGAATATTTAAGAATATTCTATCTATTGAAGATTGCCAGCATTCTAACTTTAAGAATAATTTAAAAAATAAGTATAATAAGTATTCACAGCCTTTGCTATGAAGCTCAGGTGCATCCTGTTTCCACTTATCATCCTTGAGATTTTTCTACAGCTTAACTGCAGTCCACCTGGGGTAAGCTGAGTTGATTGGACATGATTTGGAAAGACACACACCTGTCTACATATAAGGTCCCACAGTTGACAGTGCGTGTCAGAGCACAAACCAAGCACGAAGTCAAAGGAATTGTCTGTCGATCTCAGAGACAGGATTGCCTTGGGGCACAAATCTGGGGAAGGGTACAGAAACATTTCTGCTGCTTTGAAGTTCCCAATGAGCACAGTGGCCTCGATAATCTGTAAATGGAAGTTCAGATCCACAGGACTCTTCCTAGAGTTGGCCGCCCGTCTAAACTGAGCGATCGGGGAGAAGGACCTTATTCATGGAGGTGACCGAGAACACAATGGTCACTCTATCAGAGCTCCAGCATTCCTCTGTGGAGAGAGGAGAACCTTCCAGCAGAACAATATTTAGAGGAAACCAGGCACCATCCCTACAGTGAAGCATGGTGGTGGCAACATCATGCTGTGGGGATGTTTTCCAGCAGCAGGAACTGGGATACTAGTCAGGATTGAGAGAAAGATGAATGCAGCAATGAACAAAGACACCCTGGATGAAAACCTGTTCCAGAGCGCTCTTGACCTCATACTGGGGTGACGGTTCATCTTACAGCAGGACAATGACCCTCAGGACACAGCCAAGATATCAAAGGATTGGCTTCCGGACAACTCTGTGAATTTCCTTGAGTGGCCCAGCCAGAGCCCAGACCTCAATCTGAGTGAACATCTCTGGAATCTGAAAATGACTGCCCACCGATGCTCCACATCCAACCAGATGGAGCTTGACCGATGCTGCAAAGAGGAATGGGCAAAACTGCCCAAACATAGATGCACCAAGCATGTGAGCTTTGTCATTACCTTTATAATGAGGAACACACATCCACCAGGCCGTTTACTTTCTCTCTGTCGTTGTCCGTCGATACAGTGAAGACTATCTATTCACCAAAGGATTACGGTAGTTGGGCTCTGTGGGTCCGCAGATGATGTTTTTTCGTGCCCCCATCATGAAAAACGCCCCATTTTCGTGACACTGTTTTTTCATTTTGCTAATTATAATCCTCCTCCTTTGTCTTAACGCTAACCATAACCATAGTGTAAATGTGTCCCCTCCCCGAAACCTAACCATACCCCCAGACCCCCCCATCACCACACATTCCGTGCCCTGTCACGAAAAGCGCCCCGTTTTTGTGTCCCCGTCATGAACCCATAGATTAATGTTCTTATCATAATGCCACCATGAACTGCCGTGAGACTTGGTTGTTGTGGTTGATGTTGTAGGCCTTCAGTGAGACTTTAAATGTGTCCTTGAAATGCTTCTTCTGTCCACCTTGGGAGCACTTCCCATGCTGAAGCTTGCGAAACAGCAGTCTCTTTGGGAGTCTGTCATCAGAAATGCGAGCTGCATATCCTGCCCTGTGAAGCTGGAACTGCATCTGGATGGTGTAGATGCCTGGCAGGTCAGCATGGGTGAGGACCTCATTGTCTGGGGCCTTGTCTTGCCACCATATGCCAACACGTATCCTGAGGCAGGTGGTGTGGATGTCATTCAGCTTCATTGCATGAGGCTCAAACTGTTCATGTTTCACAGCCACAGTGCTGTGTGGTGTGAACAGCTTGGTTCATCTTGATCTTTGTCTCTATGGCGATCCCTCTACTGTTCCAAATGTTCTTGTGCAGTCTGCCAAAGGCTGTGTCTCAGCGTTGATTTCATCATCAGTGATGGCATTTCTGGAGAGTGTGCTGCTGAGGTATGTGAACTTGTCCAACATGTTCTGTTGCTGCCCATTGATGGTGATGTTGGGTTCAGTGTATGGCTTTCCTGGAGCTAGGTGACGCATTACCTCAGTCTTCTTAGCACTGATGGCAAGGGCAAAGTTGTTGCAGGCAACAGAGAACTTATCAATGCTGTATTGCATGCCAGCCTCTGTGGCAGCATTGAGAGCACAGTCATCGGCAAACAGTAAGTCATTGATGGTGTCTGACGAAACCTTGGTTTTCGCTTTAACCAACAATCCAATACCTGATGCCAATGCCTACATCAGCATCCCTGAAGGCATCTGTCAGCATGGCTGAGAACATGAGGCTGAATGAGATGGGAACAAGGGCACAACCTTGTTTCACTCCATTTGAGACTGGTAAAGGATCAGAGGTCTCTCCCTTGCCCTGGACTCTTGCCAGCATGCCATTGTGTAGTTGTTGTACAATGGCGATGAACTTTCTGGGGCATCCATACTTTGCCATGATTCTCCAAAGGCCCTCTTTACAAACAGTATCAAAGGCCTTGGTCAGATCGAGGTAGGTAGAGATCGATGTTCTGCTCTTGACATTTCTCTTGTAGCTGTCTGGCAGCAAACAACATATCAGTGGTTCTGTCATCTTTCTGGAAGTCACACTGGCTCTTAGGTAGGTGGCTTTGCTCGAGATGTGCAATGAGGCAGTTGAGCAGAGCTCTTGCCAGAATCTTACCTGTGATGGACAGCAGGGAGATTCTACATTGATTGTCACAGGCTTCGTGGTTTCATTTGTGCTTGTAGAACTGTATGATAGGGGTGTCCTTGAAGTCTTGTGGCACTGTCTCATGCTGACAAATAAGCTGAAAAAGCTGGTGAAGTTTCTTAGTCAGGACCACACTGTCTTCTTTGTAGACCTCAGCTGGGATGGAGTCCAAGCCAAGTGCTTTGCCACTGGATAGGAGTCAAACTGCTTTTTGAATCTCCTCCAAAGTCAGTGTGTCTTCCATTGTCTTTTCAACAGGGACTTGAGATAGCCTGTTGATGACTTCATCATTGATGGTGGAAGGCCTGTTCAATACACTGTCAAAGTGGTCTTCCCATCTTTCCAGAACTTTCTCCTTGACGGTGATCAGCGTTGTCCCGTTAGCACTAAGGAGGGAGGCCAGTCATCCAGAAGTAATAGGGCCACAGACTTCCTTCAAGCTGTTGTAAAATTTCTTCATGTCATTCCTGTCTCCAAAGCCCTAGATCTCATCTGCTTTGCTACTCAGCCACTAATCCTGCATGTGACACAACTTAGCTTAAATACTGCTCTTTACATTTCTCAGTCCGACCGTTGTTGATGCTAACTTTGGGTCATCCAGATGAGTTTTGTAGGCATAGTGCTTTTCCTCTAGCAGCTGCTTGATCTCCATGCAGTTCTCATCAACGAGTCCCTATGCTTTCTGGTAGTCGGCTCAAGGCAGTCAATTTCTTTGTTATACACTGTCTTACAAAGTGTAGTCTAACCTGCCTCAACATCCTGGTCTTCCAGCACAGTGGAGTCCAGATGTTTGTCCAAGGTGTCGGCAAATAACTGCTTGATGTTGCTGACCTTCAGCTTATTAGTGTTCAGGCATTTTGGCAATTTCACAATCTGTGGATATCTCTTGGGCTGGATGCAGAGCTTAAGTTTGGAGACAACAAGGTGGCGGTTTGTCCAGCACTCTGCACCACACCTGGTCTTCATGACGTGTACGTCTTGTCTGTCTCTCTTCATCACAATAATGTAGTTGTTAAGATAGCAGTGCCTTGAGTGAGGGTGCATCCGTGTTGTCCTGTTATGGGTAGAGAGGTTGAAGATGGTGTTGGTGATCAGAAGGGCATGCTCCACACATGTTTGGAGGAGTAGTAGTCCATTACTGTTGCAGTTGCTGTCTCCATTCTTCCTGATCACTCCTTTCCAGGAGACGCTGTCACAGCCAACTTCCACATCAAAATCACCAAGGATGATGAGTTTATTGGTGTTGGGAACAGTGACATGACAGTGTTCAAGTCTTTGTAAAACTTATCTTTAGTCTCATCTGAGTTAATCATGGTGGGGACATAAGCACTGACAATGGTGGTAAATTTTGGGAAAGGGAGGGGTCTCATCATCATAACTTGATCATTTGCACCCTTTTGGGGAACCAGCCAACTTGCCAGTGTTGTCTTGATCGCATAGTGCGTTACAGCCTCTCTTCTCTCTTCGGGTCCATGTTCTCTCCAAAAGAAGGTATATCCTGCACCTCTTTCACATAGTTTGTCCTCTCCTGCCAGCCTGGTTTTGCTTAGAGCAGCGATATGGATGTTGTATCTAGCGAGTTTACTTGCTATGAGCGTTGCTCATCTCTGAGGTCTCTCAGCAGCGTCTCTATCAAGAAGTGCACGAACGTTTCAAGTGGCAACATTCAGTGGAGAAATCCTTGTTTCCTTGTGTCCTTTCCTTGAATTTGACCGCAGTAGTAGGGTCTCCGCTTGCCGCAGCAAGCTAGCCAGGGAGAGATGGAGCAGGCAGTGTTTGGAACAGCATGTCTAGTCTGCTCCTCATGCCATGGAGGTGAGCAGCGCATTTAAAGTGGACTGCTCAGTTGCTCAGACAGCTCAGATGGCTGCCGAGACTCACTGTTGCTTCAATCAGTGAATAACAACCCTATAGCCTGAGCCACCTGTGTGCAGGTTTGGGCTACAACTCCCAGTGTATTCACACCTGTCGCTTCACCATGTGTCTGGCACCACAGGACATTTTGAAAGGGATGGGTTGCAGGATGACAGATCAGTTGTGTGATGATTTTATTTAAAGTGAGGAAGACCTCACTCTCTCATCCGAGACCATCTAGATCAGAGGTCTCAAACTTGTTCCAGAAAGGGCCGAGAGGATGCAGGCTTTCTTTGCAACCACCCACTCCATCAGGTGATTTCACTGATGAACATCACTTTGAGCAGATAGAATCAGTTAATGTAAGATGACTGTGACATCCTACATGTCCTGTCAAGTCCTATGGGCTCCACAAACCATTGCTGGTCATCGCATTTTAGTTGTTGAACCACTAAGAGCAGCTGTCCGCAGAAAACCAGACATCACACACTGTGTGAACAAAGCCCTACAGTTGAGGATCAAGGATCAACAATTACCAACATATCTTGTGGCATCCTTGCAAGAACGAACAATATAAAAGGTCATCAGGCCATTGCTATATAGCACAAAACACAACTCCATCAGGCTGAAATGTTTATAACACAGAACAAAACTCCCTTAGACCTTTATAACACAGAACACACACCCATCAGGTCATTAGTTTTGTAACACAGAACACAACTCTTTCAGGCCATGAGCTTTGCCTTTACCTTTAATAAAAGGCCAAGTAATAAAAATAAAATACAATTTAGAATGTAAAGGACAGAATGATCATTAAATATAAAGTGCAGTGTGAAGGTGCAAAAGTCCAGCTCAGGCTATCTGTAGAGCTTTCACAGCCCTGGGGAAGAAGCTGTTTTGAAGTCTTTGTGTCCATGTCCTCATGACACTGAGCCTGACAGAGGGAAGGGGGTCAAAGACACTGTCCGGGGTGTGTGCAGACCTGACCTTTTTGGCTCTGTTTCTCAGGAGGGGCACCGATGATCTGTTGTGCAAACTTGAAAGACTCACAAGAGCACAGTGAGATTGGCAACATAGAACATACCGACATAAGGTTGTTAGCTTTGTCACATAGAACTCCAGAGAACTAATGAAGAAATTTAATGACCTCAGTAATACATCACTGTATTCCTCAAACTGTGAGCTGTGACGGCCCACAGGCTTCCATTTCAACAACTTCAGCAGGTGACATCAGTGATCAACACTATGAAGGGAGGAGTCCATCAGTGACATCAGCATGTCATCAGTTTTAATAAGAATGTTCTTTGCATATGGTTTAAGAAGCCTGATTGAGAGCCCGATTCAGACAACATATCTGAAAATACAGCTCCCCATGTGGCATCTTCAGTGAGTGGCATTGTAGGACGAAGATATTATGAAACTCATTCAGGAGTACTATAACTCTGAAGTCAAAATATGTCAGTATTTTCCAACCCCAAATCAGAAAACGTTGGGATGATATTATGTGCTGATGCGGGTCAGAGAACCGAACCAGCATCTGACAATGGCCCAGCGCTAAATAACCAGAAAGCGGTTCCAAGAAACAAATTTATTCCCCTCATGTGCAATAATCCATGTACAACATAAATAGTCAGCTGTCTTGGCAAGGTGAAGGACGGCGCGCTCTCCAGCGCCCAAATGGATCAAAGCCCGGCACTTCTGGACTCAGATTCACCGCCGAACACCCCCCAGGTGAATACGACAAACTGACTCTGTGAAGGACGGAAAAGGTGAGGTAAGTCAACAGAGCTACAACAAATATCCTTCAGAGGCACACACTATCAGCAACACATTCAGGTCTGAATTTAAGCCTTATGTAAATGAGCAGCTTCTCACAACAGGTGGAGGATCATCAATCCGTACGCCACGGCATTGAGAAGCAAACTGCACAATTCTTATCATGTTCAAATATACTGCGTAACAAAACGCCAAATTACTATTAACGATTATTCAGACGATAATCACCTCTGATGTGTGCTGACAGCATGTGTCCCTCACCCGTCCTCCTTCCCAGGCACGATGTGTCAAACCCTGGCGCGGTCCTCAGCGTCTCACAACCGAACATCACAAGGTCGCGTTCCCGGCAATTCTGCTCAGATCACTCATGGCTTAAATGCAGAACGCCATCTCATTATCTGCTTCAGCTGAAAGTCTTTAAGTCTGCACGTGAGCATCATCCACAGGTGCTGCAAGTTGTTAGGCCTGCACATGAACATCCTCCACAGGTGCAGCCAATGGTTCTGATGAGGGTGAAGGACTCTTCCGCCAGCACCTTCTCCACAGAAAAAAACAGTTTGCATACCACCTGGAGAGCAAAGAAAAGAAAACAGCATCCAAATGTCCAACCAAACCCCCCAACACACAACAGATATGGGGGCGAGGGAGCTGAGGAGAAGATGATGTGATACTTAAATTTGCTTTTGCTTTTATTTAATTAACCTGGCTTTGGATGTGAGAGCAAGCCGGAGCACCTGGAGGCCACATGAACACTCAAACTCCACACAGAAAAGGCCAGGTGGGACATGATCCCAGGACCTTTTTCCTTTGATACAACAGTGCCAACCAATAAGCCCATCCATTTTCTATACCCGCTTACTCCAATTAGGGTTCATGGGTGGCTAGAGTATATATATATATATATATATATATATATATATATATATATATATATATATAAAATATGTTATGGTTAGAGGTCCGGACGGAACTGGGCTGGCCGGTACTTGGTGATGGACTTACATGCTGGGAGCAAAGAATAGAACTGGTTATGAACGAAAAGCGATTTATTTACAATAAACAAAAGAACAATCCTGTGCTGGTTAGACGGGCTGCTGAGTCAACAGTCAGCCCACTCATAGCGGTGGAAATTAGGGGTGCTGCAGGTTTCTGTTTTGGAGCTGGGACCAGGTGGGACGCACAGAGCCGAGAACAGGAACTAGGAGAACGGAGGAGAGAGAAATGTTGAGAGGTTGCACTCGCAACACTGGAAGCCTTTAACAATTCACAGTCCCCTGAAGGCTTAAAACAGAAATGTTCACAGTTCTGGAAATAATGTTCTCCATTTAGGAAATAAGGTTTGCTATCCAGGAATCATTCGCAATTCAGGGATTATCTTCAGAGGTCAGAGGTCAAGTGCTGTGGGTCTGTGACGCAGTTCCAATTAAGCAGGACTTGACAATAGATTCAGCTTGAAAAGTTCTTAGTAGTGTTCTGAGTTCATACGGTTCTTCAATCAATCAATCAATCAACTTTTTTCTTGTATAGCGCCAAATCACAACAAACAGTTGCCCCAAGGCGCTCCACATTGCAAGGCAAGGCCATACAATAATTATGAAACACAGTCTACGTCTAAAGCAACATAACCAAGGGATGGTCCAGGGTCACCCGATCCAGCCCTAACTATAAGCCTTAGCGAAAAGGAAAGTTTTAAGCCTAATCTTAAAAGTAGAGAGGGTATCTGTCTCCCTGATCTGAATTGGGAGCTGGTTCCACAGGAGAGGGAGCCTGAAAGCTGAAGGCTCTGCCTCCCATTCTACTCTTACAAACCCTAGGAACTACAAGTAAGCCCGCAGTCTGAGAGCGAAGCGCTCTAATGGGGTAATATGGTACTACGAGGTCCTAAGATAAGATGGGACCTGATTATTCAAACCTTATAAGTAAGAAGAAGAATTTTAAATTCTATTCTAGCATTAACAGGAAGCCAATGAAGGGAGGCCAACACGGGTGAGATATGCTCTCTCCTGCTAGTCCCCGTCAGTAACTCTAGCTGCAGCATTCTGAACCAACTGAAGGCTTTTTAGGGAACTTTTAGGACAACCTGATAATAATGAATTACAATAGTCCAGCCTAGAGGAAATAAATGCATGAATTAGTTTTTCAGCATCACTCTGAGACAAGACCTTTCTGATTTTAGAGATATTGCGTAAATGCAAAAAGGCAGTCCTACATATTTGTTTAATATGCGCTTTGAATGACATATCCTGATCAAAAATAACTCCAAGATTTCTCACAGTATTACTAGAGATCAGGGAAATGCCATCCAGAGTAACGATCTGGTTAGACACCATGCTTCTAAGATTTGTGGGGCCAAGTACCAATAACTTCAGTTTATCTGAGTTTAAAAGCAGGAAACTAGAGGTCATCCATGTCTTTATGTCTGTAAGACAATCCTGCAGTTTAGCTAATTGGTGCGTATCCTCTGCTTCATGGATAGATAAAGCTGGGTATCATC
Source organism: Thalassophryne amazonica (assembly GCF_902500255.1). Lineage (NCBI taxonomy): Eukaryota > Metazoa > Chordata > Actinopteri > Batrachoidiformes > Batrachoididae > Thalassophryne > Thalassophryne amazonica. The sequence continues at coordinate 16,391,873 of NC_047107.1, read as the reverse complement.
TGCGTAACAATGAAAATTTAAGCAATACCGTCTAATAATACTGCCCAAGGGAAGCATGTATAAAGTGAATAAAATTGGTCCTAGCACAGAACCTTGTGGAACTCCATAATTAACTTTAGTCTGTGAAGAAGATTCCCCATTTACATGAACAAACTGTAATCTATTAGACAAATATGATTCAAAAACCACCGCAGCGCAATGCCTTTAATACCTATGACATGCTCTAATCTCTGTAATAAAATTTTATGGTCAACAGTATCAAAAGCAGCACTGAGGTCCAACAGAACAAGCACAGAGATAAGTCCACTGTCCGAAGCCATAAGAAGATCATTTGTAACCTTCACTAATGCTGTTTCTGTACTATGATGAATTCTAAAACCTGACTGAAACTCTTCAAATAGACCATTCCTCTGCAGGTGATCAGTTAGCTGTTTTACAACTACCCTCTCAAGAATCTTTGAGAGAAAAGGAAGGTTGGAGATTGGCCTATAATTAGCTAAGATAGCTGGGTCAAGTGATGGGCTTTTTAAGTAATGGGTTAATTACTGCCACCTTAAAGGCCTGTGGTACATAACCAACTAAACAAAGATAGATTGATCATATTTAGATTGAAGCATTAAATATGGTAGGACTTCCTTGAGCAGCCTGGCAGGAATGGGGTCTAATAAGCATGTTGATGGTTTGGATGAAGTAACTAATGAAAAATAACTCAGACAGAACAATCGGAGAGAAAGAGTCTAACCAAATACCTGCAATCACTGAAAGCAGCCAAAGATAACGATACATCTTTGGGATGGTTATGAGTAATTTTTTCTCTAATAGTCAAAATTTTGTTAGCAAAGAAAGTCATGAAGTCATTACTAGTTAAGTTAATGGAATACTCAGCTCAAATAGAGCTCTGACTCTTTGTCAGCCTGGCTTACAGTGCTGAAAAAGAAACCTGGGGTTGTTCTTATTTTCTTACAATTAGTGATGAGTAGAAGAATGTCCTAGCTCACGAAGGGCTTCTTATAGAAGCAACAAACTCTTTTTCCAGGCTAAGGTGAAGATCTTCTAAATTAGTGAGACGCCATTTCCTCTCCAACTTACGGGTTATCTGCTTTAAGCTACGAGTTTGTGAGTTATAACCACGGAGTCAGACACTTCTGATTTAAGCTCCGCTTTTTCAGAGGAGCTACAGCATCCAAAGTTGTCTTCATGAGGATGTAAAACTATTGACAAGATACTCTAACTCCCTACAGAGTTTAGGTAGCTACTCTGCTCTGTGTTGGTTATAATGACATTAGAGAACATAAAGAAGGAATCATATCCTTAAACCTAGTTACAGCGCTTCTGAAAGACTTCTAGTGTAATGAAACTTATTCCCCACTGGCAGGGTAGTCATCAGGGTAAATGTAAATGTTATTAAAAAATGATCAGACAAAAGGGAGTTTTCAGGGAATACTGTTAAGTCTTCTATTTCCATACCATAAGTCATAACAAGATCTAAAATATGATTAAAGTGGTGGGTGGACTCATTTACCTTTTTGAGCAAAGCCGATAGAGTCTAATAATAGATTAAATGCAGTGTTGAGGCTGTCATTCTCAGCATCTGTGTGGATGTTAAAATCGCCCACTATAATTATCTTATCTGAGCTAAGCACTAAGTCAGACAAAAGGTCTGAAAATTCACAGAGAAACTCACAGTAACGACCAGGTGGACGATAGATAATAACAAATAAAACTGGTTTTGGGACTTCCAATTTGGATGGACAAGACTAAGAGACAAGCTTTCAAATGAATTAAGCTCTGTCTAGGTTTTGATTAATTAATAAGCTGGAATGGAAGATTGCTGCTAATCCTCCGCCCCGGCCCGTGCTACGAGCATTCTGACAGTTAGTGTGACTCGGGGGTTGTTGACTCATTTAAACTAACATATTCATCCTGCTGTAACCAAGTTTCTGTTAGGCAGAATAAATCAATACGTTGATCATTATTATATCATTTACCAACCGGGACTTAGAAGAAGAGACCTAATGTTAATAGACCACATTTAACTGTTTTAGTCTGTGGTGCAATTGAAGGTGCTATATTATTTTTTCTTTTTAAATTTTTATGCTTAAATAGATTTTTGCTAGTTATTGGTGGTCTGGGAGCAGCACCGTCTCTATGGGGATGGGGTAATAGGGGGATGGCAGGGGGAGAGAAGCTGCAGAGAGGTGTATAAGACCACAGCTCTGCCTCCTGGTCCCAACGCTAAGACAGTCACAGTTTGGAGGATCCCAAAAAAATTGGCCAGATTCTAGAAAGGAGAGCTGCTCCCTCTAAAGTGGGATGGATGCCGTCTCTCCTAACAAGACCAGGTTTTCCCCAGAAAGCTTGCCATTATCAATGAAGCCCACCTCATTTTTTGGACACCACTCAGACAGCAGCAATTCAAGGAGAACATGCGGCCTAAACATGTCACCCCGGTCTGATTGGGGAGGGGCCCAGAGAAAACAACAGAGTCCGACATTGTTTTTGCAAAGTTACACACCGATTCAATGTTATTTTAGTGACCTCCGATTGGCGTAACCGAGTGTCATTACTGCCGACGTGATTACAATCTTACCAAATTTACGCTTAGCCTTAGCCATGCAATTTTCAAATGTCCCTTCGATGTCGCCTGCTCTGGCCCCCGGAAGACAATTGACAATGGTTGCTGGGTGTCGCTAACTTCACATTTCTCAAAACAGAGTCGCCAATAACCAGAGTTTGATCCTCGGCGAGTGTATCGTCGAGTGGGGAAAAACGGTTAGAGATGTGAACGGGTTGACGGTGTACCGGGGGCTTCTGTTTAGGGCTACGCTTCCTCCTCACAGTCACCCAGTCAGCCTGCCTTCCCCTACTGCACGGGGTCTGCCAGGGGGGAACTAACGTCGGCTTAAGCTACCTTGGTCCGCATCGACTACAGGGGCCTGGCTAGCTGTAGAAATTTCCACGGTGCGGAGCCGAGCCTCCAATTCGCCCAGCCTGGCCTCCAAAGCTACGAATAAGCTGCACTTATTACAAGTACCGTTACTGCTAAAAGAGGCCGAGGAATAACTAAACATTTCACACCCAGAGCAGAAAAGTACGGGAGAGACAGGAGAAGCCGCCATGCTAAAACGGCTAAGAGCTAGTAGCTACGCTAAGCTAGCGGATTCCCAAACAGGGAATCCGACACTAGACAGGCTGTGGAGCAGCACAGGCAACGCACGACAACAGTGCTAAAATAAAATAAAAATCCACTAGACAGGCTGTGGAGCAGCAACGGTACATACAACAACAGTGCTAAAAATAAAATAAAATAAAAATAAAAATCCACTGGACAGGCTGTGGAGCAGCACAGGCAACGCACGACAACAGTGCTAAAAACAAAATAAAAATCCACTAGACAGGCTGTGGAGCAGTACAGGTAACGCACGACAACAGTGCTAAAAAATAAAATAAAATAAAAATCCACTGGACAGGCTGTGGAGCAGCACAGGCAACGCACGACAACAGTGCTAAAACAAATAAAAAATCCACTGGACAGGCTGTGGAGCAGCACAGGTAACGCACGACAACAGCGCTAAAAAATAAAATAAAAATAAAAATCCACTGGACAGGCTGTGGAGCAGCACAGGTAACGCACGACAACAGTGCTAAATCAAAATCCACTGGACAGGCTGTGGAGCAGCACAGGTACCGCAACGACAAACAGTGCTAAATCAAAATCCACTGGACAGGCTGTGGAGCAGCACAGGTAACGCACGACAACACTGCTAAAACAAATAAAAATCCACTAGACAGGCTGTGGAGCAGCACAGGTAACGCACAACAACAGTGCTAAAAAATAAAATAAAATAAAAATAAAATCCACTGTACAGGCTGTGGAGCAGCACAGGCAACGCACGACAACAGTGCTAAAACAAAATAAAAATCCACTGGACAGGCTGTGGAGCAGCACAGGTAACGCACGACAACAGCGCTAAATAAAAATCCACTGGACAGGCTGTGGAGCAGCACAGGTAACGCACGACAACAGCGGCCAAAAAAAAAATAAAAATAAAAATCCACTGGACAGGCTGTGGGAGCAGCACAGGTAACGCACGACAACAGTGGTAAAAAAATAAAATAAAAATCCACTGGACAGGCTGTGGAGCAGCACAGGTAACGCACGACACAGTGCTAAAAAATAAAATAAAAATCCACTGGGACAGGCTGTGGAGCAGCACAGGTAACGCACGACAACAGTGCTAAAAAAAATAAAATAAAAATCAAAATCCACTGGGACAGGCTGTGGAGCAGCACAGGTAACGCACGACAACAGTGCCAAAAAATAAAATGAAAATCCACTGGACAGGCTGTGGAGCAGCACAGGTAACGCACGACAACAGTGCCAAAAACAAAACAAAAATCCACTGAACAGGCTGTGGAGCAGCGCAGGTAACACACGACAACAGTGGTAAAAATAAAATAAAAATCCACTGAACAGGCTGTGGAGCAGCACAGGTAACACACGACAACAGTGCCAAAAAATAAAATAAAAATCCACTGGACAGGCTGTGGAGCAGCACAGGTAACACACGACAACAGTGGTAAAAAATAAAATAAAATCCACTGAACAGGCTGTGGAGCAGCACAGGTAACGCACGACAACAGTGCTAAAAAATAAAATAAAAATCCACTGAACAGGCTGTGGAGCAGCACAGGTAACGCACGACAACAGTGCTAAAAAATAACATAAAAATCCACTGGACAGGCTGTGGAGCAGCACAGGTAACGCACGACAACAGTGCTAAAATAAAATAAAAATCCACTAGGCAAGCTGTGGAACAGCACGACAACAGTGCTAAAAAATAAAACAAAAATAAAAACGAAAGCGTTAGCAAGCTAGTTAGCCTGCAACGCTGATGAAGGCCAGCTGATAAAAGAGCTCCGTCGCGATGCTTCGACCGTTAGAGGTCTTCCTTAGGCGTTGGAGCACGGTGAAAAAGTAAAAAAAAGTAAAAAAGTAAAAAAGTCTTGAAAAAGACTGTTAATTCAAAGAACTCAAACAGCTCAGTTCAAACAGCTAACAGATACAGCAGAACACCCGCTGTGCTCCGGACAGGAAGTCATGGACAGATGTCTATGAAATTTCCATATTCCAATTTTCCAATTGGTCAAATTTCCAATTTTCTTGGAAAACAGTTCTTGAATTAGTTCTTGGATGCAGTTCTTATCATGCAGAGTCACAGGAAGGAATGTGTGAGAGCCGAATCCCACAGAAAACATGAAGGAACTTAACTGGAGCGGGGCAGACCAGCACGCTCTGAAGTTGAGAGCCGGAGAGTTCTAAAAGTGACATTGTTGTGCAGGTAGCTGTATAACCAGGAGTTGGTGCAGCATGGAAGCTGCCACAGGACAGTGTCTGGGAAACACCAGGAAAGACAACACACTCTAATATGGGAATTAGAGAGTTGGCCAGGTTACCTTGAATATAGTTGCAGGAAGCTCCATCGTCAGAGCACATAGAAGTGGCAGGAAAGGCGAGGTCAAGGTCATGCAAATCTTAGGCAGAGGCTCTGGCTTCATGGCAAGGACATCAAAAAACCAAGAATCTGGCCCTAAATAAGCTGACACCCTGTGTTTAAGTAGCCCGCTGCTGATCAGCCGCTATGCATGTCAGGTGTGTGGATGTGCCCGTTTATGCACGTCAGGTGTGTGGCAGTGATAAGCAGCAGGTGTTCCTCGGCTTTGAGTGCGCCATCTGGGGAAAAAACTCACAAACTACACCCAAGGTTAAAAAACAGGACAGGACAGAGAGGAAGACAAAGGCAGACCATGACAATATATAGATATAGATAGATAAATAAATACCTACCTACCTACTTACTTACTTACTTTTAAATTGCTGTAGGGGTTCAACAGTCCAACAATTCAAATATCTTGGAAAGCCTGCTCACAGATGATGGACGTAACGAAAAAGAAGTGAGGAAAAGAATTCCTATGGCAAAAGACCGCGTCCAACAAACATCAAGCGCTACTCACTGGAAAGACCAACCAAAACCTGAATAAGAGACTAATCAAGACTTTTAGTTTGGAGTGTACTCCTTTATGGCTCAGAAACCTGGACATTGAAGAAAGAGGACATGAAGAGACTAGAGAGCTGCGAGATGTGGTTTTGGAGGAGGATGGAAAAGATCAGCTGGAGAGAGCACGTGAGAAATGAAGAAGTACTGAGGAGAGTTGAAGAAAAGAGAAGTCTAAAAGTTACAATCTGGAAGAGGAAAGCACGATGGATTGGCCACATCATGAGATCAGAAGGAATGTTAAGAACAGTGCTGAAGGGGAGAGCAGATGGAAACAGAGGGAGAGGAAGGAAGAGGTTGGCAATGCTGGACACATAGAAGAAGGGCGTGGCTATCACATCATAAAGGAGATGACGATGGATCGAGAGAGATGGTGTGCGGTTGTGCATGCTGGACCTGCCCAAGAGCAGACCACCTAAGAAGAAGAAGAAGAGGGCTTCATTTTAGCTCTTTTCTGTAATGGGGAGGGAGGGGGAGTGACCAAAGGGAAGCCAGTGTTTTGGTCTGAGGTGCTGGTGATTTAATGGCAATGAATTCCTTATAGCACCTTTAAAGTAGACCTGCATTGAAATAAATGTGGTCAGATCTCAGAAAGAAATAGCTGATATGTATTTATAAGACCCTTATGAAGCAGTAAAGTAAATCTGCAAGTCCAAATTTGTAATTCAGTGGAGAAATCTTGTTTAAAAATAACAAATTTGCAGCTAAAATTTGGCCCTCCACGAAAACTGTTTGTACATCCGGGGACATTGCAGTGACGTGTGACAGAAGACGGAGCGCTAGCGCCTTCAGTCCGATCCCGCATTGAAATTGATTTATCTGTTAGTAATGTTACTGTTATACACATCAATTTTGTGATTAGTCGACTAGTCGGATCATACGTAAATTGCAGCTTATCGCATTTTATTGATATTGATACCTTTAATGATTCCGCTTATCAATCTGATTCCTTATCGATTCCCTTATCGATATCTCCTATGAATTTTCTGTGTGCTACAAGTAGGCTTTACAGGTTTTCTATGTTAACAACATTTTATTGAGTCTTAAAGTAAATAAATATGAAATTGGTCACTGGATCCTTGATCCTTTGATTGCTTGCAGTTTATTGTTTGTACTACAGTGTTTGTAAAGAGGTGTAATTTGATTTAAACAGCGATTTGCTTTGAAGTTATTAATTCCGAGTGGACTCTATCTTGAAACTTGACTCGGCGGCGCAGCGTTTGGAGCATCGGAAATGGAGTACAATTTTTCTTTCTCACAACAAGACAGGAGTCCCAGTTAGTTACTTTAATCCGCAAAAAAGTGACTCACGATTGACATATTTTAATGGCTTCGAGAGGGGTTAAGAAGCAGAGTTGCTGCTTCTGAAGAGGAGCGAAGCAAAGCTCCAATGAAGCAGCGGATCAAAGCACTGCTTCATTGGCTCACGATTCCAAGCAAATGACTCATCGACTACTAAATTAGTTGTTGACAGTTTCAATAGTCAATGTAGTCCGTGACTAGTCGACTAGTCATGGCAGCCCTAATGGTCAGTACGAATTCCTTGCAGGTGTAAGAGATGTGATTAACAAGCTGCTACAGTCCATCTTTGGAGTGTGATATCTTCGGCTGCATCGTTGGCAAAGAGCATTTCATTGATGAGTACCTCCACAATCTTGGTCTTGGCGCAAAGTTGGGTGATGGTGAAGAGCTTACCGTGGGACCCGGTGTGAATGTACACTCCCTCACTGCAATCCTACAAGGTGTACTGGAGGAGCATGGAGAAGAAGATTCTGAAGAGCGTCGGTGCAAGGACACAGCCCTGTTTCACCCCGTTGCTAATTCGAAAGGCCTCTAATGTTGCCACCATTGAAACAAACTGTACTGTGCATGTTCTCATGGAACAAAGATACCACTGTGAGGAGTTTTGGGGGACAGCCAATCTTCTGCAGGAGCATGAAGAGTCGGCTTCGACTGACCAAGTTGAAAGCCTTTGTCAGGTTGATGACGGCGATGTGGAGTGGCATTTGCTGCTCTTGACATTTCTCCTGCAGCTGGCGTATTGAAAAGATCATGTCCACGGTAGACCTCCCAGCTTGAAAGCCGCACTGGGGCTCTGGGTAAACACACAAGGCCCAAGGTCTGTAGACACGCTAAGGTGGATTTGTATGTTTAATTGGCACAAGTTTTACGCCGGGTGCCCTTCCTGACACAACTCCACATTACGTGGATAAATGTGGCAGGGGTGGGGTTTCAAGTGGGAAACTTTCCCAATGAAACCAAGCACACTAAACACTTGGCCACCACCCCGATCAAATGAATAATAATAATAATAATAATAATACATTTATTTCTAAAGCTCATTAAATGAAGAAATCAATCAACAAAGTGCTGAATATAACTCCACAAAAAACATTAAACAAAGATTTCTGTGTAGGCTCTCAGTTGTCCAGGTGGTTTTCCATAGTAGAAGCTTGAATCTTCGACTGGACTGGGTTGCTTGACGTGAGGAAGTTTGCTTCAAATCACAGAAGCTTCCTCAGCTAAAATTCTTGCTCTGGTAGTCTGACTTCTGTCTTGACTCTTGTAGAGAAGAATAAACCAGAATCCAACAAAAGCTGGAGTTTTTTAACCTAACCAGGACCCCACCCTACCGAGAGGCTGACTGCTATAGGCTAGTGACTAAACAATAGCTGTAATTAGCACCTATTGTGCTCTAGTTAGCACTCTCCTAATGACAGGACGAAGCCTCCCCTGATGGCTCCCTTGACGACTCTCTCCTGATGACGTGAATGACTCATTACCATGAACAAAAGACTGAAACTGCTTTGACCTGGGTACCACATTGTAAACAGGGGACAAAGCGTGTCTGAGACCCGCTCCATGGTTAAGGCTGGGTTTCAACTGTTTTACAAAGAATGCTTCCTTGACACCTCTCTCAAACCACTTCTTCTCTCTGGCTAAGATTTTAACTTCCTTGTCCTCAAACATGTGGTTAGTGTCTTTCAGTGGATCATCTGATATGATACACTACATTGCTCTGTTTGTAACTAGGGATCGTGTCCTTAGGGTGAACTATTACTGTCCTCAAGGTGTTTGACTGGTTTAAAAGTAAAACTGGGATTTTGTGCTGTCTGAAGAATCCTCTGTAGTTTTCCCCCTACTCCTGCTAAATAAGGGAGAGACACTCCTCTTCTTCTTGTCTCCGTCTCCTGTCTATCTGGTCTCTTTGTTTTCTGCGACTTCTGCACTTTGACCAAGGACCAGCGTGGGTACCCACATACTGTGAGGGGCTTTTCCGTACAAGTTGTTGTTCTTTAGCCCTTCCCTCTGCAGTTGTGGGCACCTGTAGGGCTCTGTGTTGAAGAGTCCTGATCACCCCGAGCTTGTGTTCAAGGGGGTGGTTTGAGCCAAAGAGCAAATATTGGTCAGTGTGAGTGGGTTTTCTGTAAACCTCCAGACAGAGGTTTACAGAAAACCCACTCACACTGACCAATATCTGCTCTTTGGCTCAAACCACCCCCTTGAGGGGTCGCCAGTGGACCTCAGTCTGCAGTTCATCTCCACCTGAAAGACACTAACCACACGTTTGAGGACAAGGAAGTTAAAATCTTAGACAGAGAGAAAATGGTTTGAGAGAGTGTCAAGGAAGCATTCTTTGTCAAACAGTTGAAACCCAGCCTTAACCTCGGAGCGGGTCTCAGACATGCTTTGTCCCCTGTTTACAATGTGGTACTCAGGTCAAAGCAGTTTCAGTCTTTTGTTCATGGTAATGAGTCATTCACGTCATCAGGAGAGAGTCGTCAAGGGAGCTATCAGGGGAGGCTTCTGTCCTGTCATTAGAAGAGTGCTAACTAGAGCACAATAGGTGCTAATTACAGCTATTGTTTAGTCACTAGCCTATAGCAATCAGCCTCTCGGTAGGTGGGGTTGGTTAGGTTAAAAAACTCCAGCTTTTGTTGGATTCTGGTTATTCTTCTCTACAAGAGTCAAGACAGAAGTCAGACTACCAGAGCAAGAATTTTAGCTGAGGACGCTTCTGTGATTTGAAGCGAAACGTCCTCACGTCAAGCAACCCAGTCCAGTCGAAGATTCAAGCTTCTCTACTATTAAACAAAGATCCCCATATCACAGAGTAAAAGCAATTAAAACCATAAAACTATTTGTACAAGCAAAATCATTTAAAGACGCTGAAAACCATAAAACTAATTATAGGAAATACAAAATAAGGTTATAATACAGGTTTTAAGACTATTCTTTTAAAAGCATCAATGGAAGTTGCCTTTCGAATCTCAACAGACAGGCTATTCCACAAGGTAGGAGCACAGCAGGAAAAGACTCTAAAACCTGCTGACTTCTTTTCAACCCTCAAGGCACAGATCAAGTCTGCATTTAGTGACGGCAGGATACGAGGAGGAACATAGGGCTTAACAACATCAGTTACATATGTGCATGTACATTTACAGCCTACTTGTAATACGTTAGCAACAAAACCTTGAAATCTGCTCTTGGAGTCACAGGGAGCCAGTGAAAGGAAGGCAGAATGGGTGTGATGTGATTAAACCTCCTGCCTTTCGTCAAAACTCTGTACCAGCAGTATTCTGTACCATCTGTGGGCAACTCGTACTCTTATTAGGGGGTGGTACTATTTTGCGAAATTAAACATTTTGGTGTATTACCTCCTTAAAAATATGGGGATGGTTAGTATGAACAAAAAATGCAAATCATTGACCAAATTATCAAGACTAACCCCCTTGTACATACCCCCTGAAGTCAAAACCCCCAAATTGTGAATTTTTCACTCCAAAATGCTGCCTGGCAATGGTAGGATGTCTCTAGAGGTTCGCTATGCTCGAGATACCTCATTTTCCTTGTGGAAATTGAGTAAACTCTTTCACCTCATGTAGAATCACAAGAAGCTCCCCATGAACTATGGCCAACATGTTCAGAAATGGACCATTATGGGCATAAATGCAGACATTATTCAAACCTCACAATCTACAGTGTTCCTGTAATATTATTTTGTGTCTGACAAAAGAAAATGCTACTAAAATAACTTTCTTTATTGGTTTACGGGTTCTTTGCCATTGCCAGGCAACATTTTGGTGCAAAAAAAATGCATGATTTTGGGGGTTTTGACTTGAGGGGGTATAATAGGGGTTAGACTGGATCACTGGTCAATGATTTGCATTTTCTAGTTGATAATAACTGTCTCCATAATTTTAAGGAGGCATTTCAAACATTTGTGCTAACACCAGCCCACTCTTATTGTATGTGGCAATCCAGAAAATTAAACATTACAGTAGTCATGTCTGAAGGACACAAATGCTTGAATCAAGATTTCTGCAGCCATCATAGAGAGCACAGTTCTCATCATTGCATAGATCAATAATTTATTCTAAATATAAGGGTTAAATATTCTCTTTTACAGCCAGTTTACTTGACACAACTAAAGGGCTGGATACATGAAAATTTGCAAGTCACTGATTATGTCATGGACATGCTATAAAAGTGCTGATTTAATCTTATTTACAATAAATTAGCCCTGTTTCAGATTTGTCCCAAATTTTTTTTAATGGGTAGACATATGTTAGAAAGGAACAGAAATCACATTTTGTATCCTTTATAGGGTCCGCTTTTTTTAGGGGTCTTGGAAATTTGAGGTCAAAATGAGCCAAAATGGGAAAAATTACAAAATTTAGGTTTTTGAATGCTCATATTTCCGTACGCCCTGAGCGATCCAAATTTATTTTCATTAATGTTAGTCTGTCGAGTTTGGACTCTTCAAAAATGTGAACATTTTGTAGGTGGAACTGCAAATCGCTATCTTTTTGTAATTGTGCACATTTTCACAGTGGCGGTGTGGTGCGCCCTTAGTCAGCCAAAGTCTTTTATGCATATTATGATAGATTAGGAGGTCTTACTTTGAGTCCGATGAAAATTTTGGTGGCTGACTTTGGGTGCACAAGTATAGGGGGCGTTTTTTGTCGCCAAAATGCGAAATTACCACTTTTTTCACAAAGTGACTTCTCTATGTGCCCTAAGTCAAAGTGATGAAATATGTTTGATGAAATTTTCATGAAACTTGCAGAATTTGATCCCATAACAGGGTAAAGTGGCCTCTGTAAGTTTGAGTGCAGTGTGGCAAGCCATTCTCGCTGTAGGCTACCACCTGGTGGCCAAATAGGAACTAAACTGCAAAAAAATAAACAAGGTTTGGTTCTTATGAAAAATGTGCAAAAGGTTGATGAGGACAAATGGTTCATGAAATATATGATTATTTGAAAGTGTTTATTTTTGCCAAATTCTGCAAGTTTCATGAAAAACTTTAATGAGAAAGTTGCTAATTTACCATACTTGGCCTCTTCGTGAAGTGGTCTAACAAAACTCATGCAAAAAGGGTCAATATCAAAACCAGCCACAAAGCTCTCTTTACCACTGAAACTAAAGCTGCTGAGTGACAATAATTTTGCAGGGATCCCAGAGTGAAACACAATGCAAATCCCATGTCTAATCAGCTCCCTGTACAAACAGCTAATTAGCCGTCGCCTGGCTCTTAATGATGTGGTGACACACAGTGAAGCTGATAAACAGCACAGGTCTTATCTCAGGGCGTCTTTACGGGGAAGTCAACAGTTTAGGAAAGGGGTCCAAGGAGGAAGTGCCTCCTGCATGTCTATTTTTAATGAATCAGGCTTGTTTTAAGGTGCACTAATGCCTTTCACACAAGCTGTTACACTGACAATACAGCAGACATGGCACAGGAATACTGCTGTATGCATCAGTGTATTAGCAGCCTATACACTGTAAAACATGCAGCTGCATTTAGTTATGTCCACTTGCTACCTCTCTTTAACATAAAGAACTCTTACAAGTTTTGGATGTTGAACTCAGCTTTTAGAGTGTATATAGTGTGCCCACATATCATTCAGGTCATCTGGAAGGTATTCACAGTGCTTCACCTTTTACACATTTTGTTATGTTTCAGCCTTATTCCAAAATAGAATAAATACATTTTTTCCTCAAAGTTCTACACACAATACCCCATAATGACAATCTGAAAATAGTTTTTTTTTTTTTTTTTTTTTTAGATTTTTGCAAATTTATTAGAGTGCCAGGAAGCATATTGAAATTGAGACAGTTGTTAGAAGTTTGATGGGGACCAACGTAATTTTGTTTGTAGTGTGAATATAAAGGATTCCCAAAACATTAGTCTGAACATGATTAAAAGTCGTCCGTATCGAAACAAATCCTGAATTACTGGCACGTGCCAAAAATTCAAAAGCCAGGACACCATCGGGGTGACGTCACAGGTCCCTTGGGGGCTTTCACCGCTAGCTGCAGCGACAGAAGACTGGCGATCGAAATCACAAGGATTTTGCAGCACTGCTTTTGGACAGGTGAGTTGCCTGGTGACCGGTGTCTGACGGTGTACAGTTATAGTTATTATCTGAGTCTGTTATTATCTGATTATCTGAGTTATTAAGTGTGTCTGCGCAAGCGCAGATGCACTTCTGGCTTGAATTCATCTGCAGGTTTTGACGTTCGCTGGGGCGAAATACGCTATGGATTTCACTCAAATTATGTATGTTCCCACGAATTAAAAATTCCCCCCAAATTTTAATGGTTCTAAATATTCTTAACTTAAAATATAGTCTGAAGTTAGAATATTTAAGAATATTCTATCTATTGAAGATTGCCAGCATTCTAACTTTAAGAATAATTTAAAAAATAAGTATAATAAGTATTCACAGCCTTTGCTATGAAGCTCAGGTGCATCCTGTTTCCACTTATCATCCTTGAGATTTTCTACAGCTTAACTGCAGTCCACCTGGGGTAAGCTGAGTTGATTGGACATGATTTGGAAAGACACACACCTGTCTACATATAAGGTCCCACAGTTGACAGTGCGTGTCAGAGCACAAACCAAGCACGAAGTCAAAGGAATTGTCTGTCGATCTCAGAGACAGGATTGCCTTGGGGCACAAATCTGGGGAAGGGTACAGAAACATTTCTGCTGCTTTGAAGTTCCCAATGAGCACAGTGGCCTCGATAATCTGTAAATGGAAGTTCAGATCCACAGGACTCTTCCTAGAGTTGGCCGCCCGTCTAAACTGAGCGATCGGGGAGAAGGACCTTATTCATGGAGGTGACCGAGAACACAATGGTCACTCTATCAGAGCTCCAGCATTCCTCTGTGGAGAGAGGAGAACCTTCCAGCAGAACAATATTTAGAGGAAACCAGGCACCATCCCTACAGTGAAGCATGGTGGTGGCAACATCATGCTGTGGGGATGTTTTCCAGCAGCAGGAACTGGGATACTAGTCAGGATTGAGAGAAAGATGAATGCAGCAATGAACAAAGACACCCTGGATGAAACCTGTTCCAGAGCGCTCTTGACCTCATACTGGGGTGACGGTTCATCTTACAGCAGGACAATGACCCTCAGGACACAGCCAAGATATCAAAGGATTGGCTTCCGGACAACTCTGTGAATTTCCTTGAGTGGCCCAGCCAGAGCCCAGACTCAATCTGAGTGAACATCTCTGGAATCTGAAAATGACTGCCCACCGATGCTCCACATCCAACCAGATGGAGCTTGACCGATGCTGCAAAGAGGAATGGGCAAAACTGCCCAAACATAGATGCACCAAGCATGTGAGCTTTGTCATTACCTTTATAATGAGGAACACACATCCACCAGGCCGTTTACTTTCTCTCTGTCGTTGTCCGTCGATACAGTGAAGACTATCTATTCACCAAAGGATTACGGTAGTTGGGCTCTGTGGGTCCGCAGATGATGTTTTTTCGTGCCCCCATCATGAAAAACGCCCCATTTTCGTGACACTGTTTTTTCATTTTGCTAATTATAATCCTCCTCCTTTGTCTTAACGCTAACCATAACCATAGTGTAAATGTGTCCCCTCCCCGAAACCTAACCATACCCCCAGACCCCCCCATCACCACACATTCCGTGCCCTGTCACGAAAAGCGCCCCGTTTTTGTGTCCCCGTCATGAACCCATAGATTAATGTTCTTATCATAATGCCACCATGAACTGCCGTGAGACTTGGTTGTTGTGGTTGATGTTGTAGGCCTTCAGTGAGACTTTAAATGTGTCCTTGAAATGCTTCTTCTGTCCACCTTGGGAGCACTTCCCATGCTGAAGCTTGCGAAACAGCAGTCTCTTTGGGAGTCTGTCATCAGAAATGCGAGCTGCATATCCTGCCCTGTGAAGCTGGAACTGCATCTGGATGGTGTAGATGCCTGGCAGGTCAGCATGGGTGAGGACCTCATTGTCTGGGGCCTTGTCTTGCCACCATATGCCAACACGTATCCTGAGGCAGGTGGTGTGGATGTCATTCAGCTTCATTGCATGAGGCTCAAACTGTTCATGTTTCACAGCACAGTGCTGTGTGGTGTGAACAGCTTGGTTCATCTTGATCTTTGTCTCTATGGCGATCCCTCTACTGTTCCAAATGTTCTTGTGCAGTCTGCCAAAGGCTGTGTCCTCAGCGTTGATTTCATCATCAGTGATGGCATTCTGGAGAGTGTGCTGCTGAGGTATGTGAACTTGTCCACATGTTCTGTTGCTGCCCATTGATGGTGATGTTGGGTTCAGTGTATGGCTTTCCTGGAGCTAGGTGACGCATTACCTCAGTCTTCTTAGCACTGATGGCAAGGGCAAAGTTGTTGCAGGCAACAGAGGAACTTATCAATGCTGTATTGCATGCCAGCCTCTGTGGCAGCATTGAGAGCACAGTCATCGGCAAACAGTAAGTCATTGATGGTGTCTGACGAAACCTTGGTTTTCGCTTTAACCAACAATCCAATACCTGATGCCATGCCTACATCAGCATCCCTGAAGGCATCTGTCAGCATGGCTGAGAACATGAGGCTGAATGAGATGGAACAAGGGCACAACCTTGTTTCACTCCATTTGAGACTGGTAAAGGATCAGAGGTCTCTCCCTTGCCCTGGACTCTTGCCAGCATGCCATTGTGTAGTTGTTGTACAATGGCGATGAACTTTCTGGGGCATCCATACTTTGCCATGATTCTCCAAAGGCCCTCTTTACAAACAGTATCAAGGCCTTTGTCAGATCGAGGTAGGTAGAGATCGATGTTCTGCTCTTGACATTTCTCTTGTAGCTGTCTGGCAGCAAACAACATATCAGTGGTTCTGTCATCTTTCTGGAAGTCACACTGGCTCTTAGGTAGGTGGCTTTGCTCGAGATGTGCAATGAGGCAGTTGAGCAGAGCTCTTGCCAGAATCTTACCTGTGATGGACAGCAGGGAGATTCTACATTGATTGTCACAGGCTTCGTGGTTTCATTTGTGCTTGTAGAACTGTATGATAGGGGTGTCCTTGAAGTCTTGTGGCACTGTCTCATGCTGACAAATAAGCTGAAAAAGCTGGTGAAGTTTCTTAGTCAGGACCACACTGTCTTCTTTGTAGACCTCAGCTGGGATGGAGTCCAAGCCAAGTGCTTTGCCACTGGATAGGAGTCAAACTGCTTTTTGAATCTCCTCCAAAGTCAGTGTGTCTTCCATTGTCTTTTCAACAGGGACTTGAGATAGCCTGTTGATGACTTCATCATTGATGGTGGAAGGCCTGTTCAATACACTGTCAAAGTGGTCTTCCCATCTTTCCAGAACTTTCTCCTTGACGGTGATCAGCGTTGTCCCGTTAGCACTAAGGAGGGAGGCCAGTCATCCAGAAGTAATAGGCCACAGACTTCCTTCAAGCTGTTGTAAAATTTCTTCATGTCATTCCTGTCTCCAAAGCCCTAGATCTCATCTGCTTTGCTACTCAGCCACTAATCCTGCATGTGACACAACTTAGCTTAAATACTGCTCTTTACATTTCTCAGTCCGACCGTTGTTGATGCTAACTTTGGGTCATCCAGATGAGTTTGTAGGCATAGTGCTTTTCCTCTAGCAGCTGCTTGATCTCCATGCAGTTCTCATCAACGAGTCCCTATGCTTTCTGGTAGTCGGCTCAAGGCAGTCAATTTCTTGTTATACACTGTCTTACAAAGTGTAGTCTAACCTGCCTCAACATCCTGGTCTTCCAGCACAGTGGAGTCCAGATGTTTGTCCAAGGTGTCGGCAAATAACTGCTTGATGTTGCTGACCTTCAGCTTATTAGTGTTCAGGCATTTTGGCAATTTCACAATCTGTGGATATCTCTTGGGCTGGATGCAGAGCTTAAGTTTGGAGACAACAAGGTGGCGGTTTGTCCAGCACTCTGCACCACACCTGGTCTTCATGACGTGTACGTCTTGTCTGTCTCTCTTCATCACAATAATGTAGTTGTTAAGATAGCAGTGCCTTGAGTGAGGGTGCATCCGTGTTGTCCTGTTATGGGTAGAGAGGTTGAAGATGGTGTTGGTGATCAGAAGGGCATGCTCCACACATGTTTGGAGGAGTAGTAGTCCATTACTGTTGCAGTTGCTGTCTCCATTCTTCCTGATCACTCCTTTCCAGGAGACGCTGTCACAGCCAACTTCCACATCAAAATCACCAAGGATGATGAGTTTATTGGTGTTGGGAACAGTGACAATGACAGTGTTCAAGTCTTTGTAAAACTTATCTTTAGTCTCATCTGAGTTAATCATGGTGGGGACATAAGCACTGACAATGGTGGTAAATTTTGGGAAAGGGAGGGGTCTCATCATCATAACTTGATCATTTGCACCCTTTTGGGGAACCAGCCAACTTGCCAGTGTTGTCTTGATCGCATAGTGCGTTACAGCCTCTCTTCTCTCTTCGGGTCCATGTTCTCTCCAAAAGAAGGTATATCCTGCACCTCTTTCACATAGTTTGTCCTCTCCTGCCAGCCTGGTTTTGCTTAGAGCAGCGATATGGATGTTGTATCTAGCGAGTTTACTTGCTATGAGCGTTGCTCATCTCTGAGGTCTCTCAGCAGCGTCTCTATCAAGAAGTGCACGAACGTTTCAAGTGGCAACATTCAGTGGAGAAATCCTTGTTTCCTTGTGTCCTTTCCTTGAATTTGACCGCAGTAGTAGGGTCTCCGCTTGCCGCAGCAAGCTAGCCAGGGAGAGATGGAGCAGGCAGTGTTTGGAACAGCATGTCTAGTCTGCTCCTCATGCCATGGAGGTGAGCAGCGCATTTAAAGTGGACTGCTCAGTTGCTCAGACAGCTCAGATGGCTGCCGAGACTCACTGTTGCTTCAATCAGTGAATAACAACCCTATAGCCTGAGCCACCTGTGTGCAGGTTTGGGCTACAACTCCCAGTGTATTCACACCTGTCGCTTCACCATGTGTCTGGCACCACAGGACATTTTGAAAGGGATGGGTTGCAGGATGACAGATCAGTTGTGTGATGATTTTATTTAAAGTGAGGAAGACCTCACTCTCTCATCCGAGACCATCTAGATCAGAGGTCTCAAACTTGTTCCAGAAAGGGCCGAGAGGATGCAGGCTTTCTTTGCAACCACCCACTCCATCAGGTGATTTCACTGATGAACATCACTTTGAGCAGATAGAATCAGTTAATGTAAGATGACTGTGACATCCTACATGTCCTGTCAAGTCCTATGGGCTCCACAAACCATTGCTGGTCATCGCATTTTAGTTGTTGAACCACTAAGAGCAGCTGTCCGCAGAAAACCAGACATCACACACTGTGTGAACAAAGCCCTACAGTTGAGGATCAAGGATCAACAATTACCAACATATCTTGTGGCATCCTTGCAAGAACGAACAATATAAAAGGTCATCAGGCCATTGCTATATAGCACAAAACACAACTCCATCAGGCTGAAATGTTTATAACACAGAACAAAACTCCCTTAGACCTTTATAACACAGAACACACACCCATCAGGTCATTAGTTTTGTAACACAGAACACAACTCTTTCAGGCCATGAGCTTTGCCTTTACCTTTAATAAAAGGCCAAGTAATAAAAATAAAATACAATTTAGAATGTAAAGGACAGAATGATCATTAAATATAAAGTGCAGTGTGAAGGTGCAAAAGTCCAGCTCAGGCTATCTGTAGAGCTTTCACAGCCCTGGGGAAGAAGCTGTTTTGAAGTCTTTGTGTCCATGTCCTCATGACACTGAGCCTGACAGAGGGAAGGGGGTCAAAGACACTGTCCGGGGTGTGTGCAGACCTGACCTTTTTGGCTCTGTTTCTCAGGAGGGGCACCGATGATCTGTTGTGCAAACTTGAAAGACTCACAAGAGCACAGTGAGATTGGCAACATAGAACAATACCGACATAAGGTTGTTAGCCTTTGTCACATAGAACTCCAGAGAACTAATGAAGGAAATTAATGACCTCAGTAATACATCACTGTATTCCTCAAACTGTGAGCTGTGACGGCCCACAGGCTTCCATTCAACAACTTCAGCAGGTGACATCAGTGATCAACACTATGAAGGGAGGAGTCCATCAGTGACATCAGCATGTCATCAGTTTTAATAAGAATGTTCTTTGCATATGGTTTAAGAAGCCTGATTGAGAGCCCGATTCAGACAACATATCTGAAAATACAGCTCCCCATGTGGCATCTTCAGTGAGTGGCATTGTAGGACGAAGATATTATGAAACTCATTCAGGAGTACTATAACTCTGAAGTCAAACTATGTCAGTATTTTCCAACCCCAAATCAGAAAACGTTGGGATGATATTATGTGCTGATGCGGGTCAGAGAACCGAACCAGCATCTGACAATGGCCCAGCGCTAAATAACCAGAAAGCGGTTTCCAAGAAACAAATTTATTCCCCCTCATGTGCAATAATCCATGTACAACATAAATAGTCAGCTGTCTTGGCAAGGTGAAGGACGGCGCGCTCTCCAGCGCCCAAATGGATCAAAGCCCGGCACTTCTGGACTCAGATTCACCGCCGAACACCCCCCAGGTGAATACGACAAACTGACTCTGTGAAGGACGGAAAAGGTGAGGTAAGTCAACAGAGCTACAACAAATATCCTTCAGAGGCACACACTATCAGCAACACATTCAGGTCTGAATTTAAGCCTTATGTAAATGAGCAGCTTCTCACAACAGGTGGAGGATCATCAATCCGTACGCCACGGCATTGAGAAGCAAACTGCACAATTCTTATCAATGTTCAAATATACTGCGTAACAAAACGCCAAATTACTATTAACGATTATTCAGACGATAATCACCTCTGATGTGTGCTGACAGCATGTGTCCCTCACCCGTCCTCCTTCCCAGGCACGATGTGTCAAACCCTGGCGCGGTCCTCAGCGTCTCACAACCGAACATCACAAGGTCGCGTTCCCGGCAATTCTGCTCAGATCACTCATGGCTTAAATGCAGAACGCCATCTCATTATCTGCTTCAGCTGAAAGTCTTTAAGTCTGCACGTGAGCATCATCCACAGGTGCTGCAAGTTGTTAGGCCTGCACATGAACATCCTCCACAGGTGCAGCCAATGGTTCTGATGAGGGTGAAGGACTCTTCCGCCAGCACCTTCTCCACAGAAAAAAAACAGTTTGCATACCACCTGGAGAGCAAGAAAAGAAAACAGCATCCAAATGTCCAACCAAACCCCCCAACACACAACAGATATGGGGGCGAGGGAGCTGAGGAGAAGATGATGTGATACTTAAATTTGCTTTTGCTTTTATTTAATTAACCTGGCTTTGGATGTGAGAGCAAGCCGGAGCACCTGGAGGCCACATGAACACTCAAACTCCACACAGAAAAGGCCAGGTGGGACATGATCCCAGGACCTTTTTCCTTTGATACAACAGTGCCAACCAATAAGCCCATCCATTTTCTATACCCGCTTACTCCAATTAGGGTTCATGGGTGGCTAGAGTATATATATATATATATATATATATATATATATATAAAATATGTTATGGTTAGAGGTCCGGACGGAACTGGGCTGGCCGGTACTTGGTGATGGACTTACATGCTGGGAGCAAAGAATAGAACTGGTTATGAACGAAAAGCGATTTATTTACAATAAACAAAAGAACAATCCTGTGCTGGTTAGACGGGCTGCTGAGTCAACAGTCAGCCCACTCATAGCGGTGGAAATTAGGGTGCTGCAGGTTTCTGTTTTGGAGCTGGGACCAGGTGGGACGCACAGAGCCGAGAACAGGAACTAGGAGAACGGAGGAGAGAGAAATGTTGAGAGGTTGCACTCGCAACACTGGAAGCCTTTAACAATTCACAGTCCCCTGAAGGCTTAAAACAGAAATGTTCACAGTTCTGGAAATAATGTTCTCCATTTAGGAAATAAGGTTTGCTATCCAGGAATCATTCGCAATTCAGGGATTATCTTCAGAGGTCAGAGGTCAAGTGCTGTGGGTCTGTGACGCAGTTCCAATTAAGCAGGACTTGACAATAGATTCAGCTTGAAAGTTCTTAGTAGTGTTCTGAGTTCATACGGTTCTTCAATCAATCAATCAATCAACTTTTTTCTTGTATAGCGCCAAATCACAACAAACAGTTGCCCCAAGGCGCTCCACATTGCAAGGCAAGGCCATACAATAATTATGAAACACAGTCTACGTCTAAAGCAACATAACCAAGGGATGGTCCAGGGTCACCCGATCCAGCCCCTAACTATAAGCCTTAGCGAAAAGGAAAGTTTTAAGCCTAATCTTAAAAGTAGAGAGGGTATCTGTCTCCCTGATCTGAATTGGGAGCTGGTTCCACAGGAGAGGAGCCTGAAAGCTGAAGGCTCTGCCTCCCATTCTACTCTTACAAACCCTAGGAACTACAAGTAAGCCCGCAGTCTGAGAGCGAAGCGCTCTAATGGGGTAATATGGTACTACGAGGTCCCTAAGATAAGATGGGACCTGATTATTCAAAACCTTATAAGTAAGAAGAAGAATTTTAAATTCTATTCTAGCATTAACAGGAAGCCAATGAAGGGAGGCCAACACGGGTGAGATATGCTCTCTCCTGCTAGTCCCCGTCAGTACTCTAGCTGCAGCATTCTGAACCAACTGAAGGCTTTTTAGGGAACTTTTAGGACAACCTGATAATAATGAATTACAATAGTCCAGCCTAGAGGAAATAAATGCATGAATTAGTTTTTCAGCATCACTCTGAGACAAGACCTTTCTGATTTTAGAGATATTGCGTAAATGCAAAAAGGCAGTCCTACATATTTGTTTAATATGCGCTTTGAATGACATATCCTGATCAAAAATAACTCCAAGATTTCTCACAGTATTACTAGAGATCAGGGAAATGCCATCCAGAGTAACGATCTGGTTAGACACCATGCTTCTAAGATTTGTGGGGCCAAGTACAATAACTTCAGTTTTATCTGAGTTTAAAAGCAGGAAACTAGAGGTCATCCATGTCTTTATGTCTGTAAGACAATCCTGCAGTTTAGCTAATTGGTGCGTATCCTCTGGCTTCATGGATAGATAAAGCTGGGTATCATCTGCGTAACAATGAAAATTTAAGCAATACCGTCTAATAATACTGCCCAAGGGAAGCATGTATAAAGTGAATAAAATTGGTCCTAGCACAGAACCTTGTGGAACTCCATAATTAACTTTAGTCTGTGAAGAAGATTCCCCATTTACATGAACAAACTGTAATCTATTAGACAAATATGATTCAAACCACCGCAGCGCAATGCCTTTAATACCTATGACATGCTCTAATCTCTGTAATAAATTTTATGGTCAACAGTATCAAAAGCAGCACTGAGGTCCAACAGAACAAGCACAGAGATAAGTCCACTGTCCGAAGCCATAAGAAGATCATTTGTAACCTTCACTAATGCTGTTTCTGTACTATGATGAATTCTAAAACCTGACTGAAACTCTTCAAATAGACCATTCCTCTGCAGGTGATCAGTTAGCTGTTTTACAACTACCCTCTCAAGAATCTTTGAGAGAAAAGGAAGGTTGGAGATTGGCCTATAATTAGCTAAGATAGCTGGGTCAAGTGATGGCTTTTTAAGTAATGGTTTAATTACTGCCACCTTAAAGGCCTGTGGTACATAACCAACTAACAAAGATAGATTGATCATATTTAAGATTGAAGCATTAAATAATGGTAGGACTTCCTTGAGCAGCCTGGCAGGAATGGGGTCTAATAAGCATGTTGATGGTTTGGATGAAGTAACTAATGAAAATAACTCAGACAGAACAATCGGAGAGAAAGAGTCTAACCAAATACCGGCATCACTGAAAGCAGCCAAAGATAACGATACATCTTTGGGATGGTTATGAGTAATTTTTTTCTCTAATAGTCAAAATTTTGTTAGCAAAGAAAGTCATGAAGTCATTACTAGTTAAAGTTAATGGAATACTCAGCTCAATAGAGCTCTGACTCTTTGTCAGCCTGGCTACAGTGCTGAAAAGAAACCTGGGGTTGTTCTTATTTTCTTCAATTAGTGATGAGTAGAAAGATGTCCTAGCTTCACGAAGGGCTTTCTTATAGAGCAACAAACTCTTTTTCCAGGCTAAGTGAAGATCTTCTAAATTAGTGAGACGCCATTTCCTCTCCAACTTACGGGTTATCTGCTTTAAGCTACGAGTTTGTGAGTTATACCACGGAGTCAGACACTTCTGATTTAAAGCTCTCTTTTTCAGAGGAGCTACAGCATCCAAAGTTGTCTTCAATGAGGATGTAAAACTATTGACAAGATACTCTAACTCCCTTACAGAGTTTAGGTAGCTACTCTGCTCTGTGTTGGTATATGACATTAGAGAACATAAAGAAGGAATCATATCCTTAAACCTAGTTACAGCGCTTTCTGAAAGACTTCTAGTGTAATGAAACTTATTCCCCACTGCAGGGTAGTCCATCAGGGTAAATGTAAATGTTATTAAAAAATGATCAGACAAAAGGGAGTTTTCAGGGAATACTGTTAAGTCTTCTATTTCCATACCATAAGTCAGAACAAGATCTAAAATATGATTAAAGTGGTGGGTGGACTCATTTACTTTTTGAGCAAAGCCGATAGAGTCTAATAATAGATTAAATGCAGTGTTGAGGCTGTCATTCTCAGCATCTGTGTGGATGTTAAAATCGCCCACTATAATTATCTTATCTGAGCTAAGCACTAAGTCAGACAAAAGGTCTGAAAATTCACAGAGAAACTCACAGTAACGACCAGGTGGACGATAGATAATAACAAATAAAACTGGTTTTTGGGACTTCCAATTTGGATGGACAAGACTAAGAGACAAGCTTTCAAATGAATTAAAGCTCTGTCTAGGTTTTTGATTAATTAATAAGCTGGAATGGAAGATTGCTGCTAATCCTCCGCCCCGGCCCGTGCTACGAGCATTCTGACAGTTAGTGTGACTCGGGGGTGTTGACTCATTTAAACTAACATATTCATCCTGCTGTAACCAAGTTTCTGTTAGGCAGAATAAATCAATACGTTGATCAATTATTATATCATTTACCAACAGGGACTTAGAAGAAAGAGACCTAATGTTTAATAGACCACATTTAACTGTTTTAGTCTGTGGTGCAATTGAAGGTGCTATATTATTTTTTCTTTTTAAATTTTTATGCTTAAATAGATTTTTGCTAGTTATTGGTGGTCTGGGAGCAGGCACCGTCTCTATGGGGATGGGGTAATAGGGGGATGGCAGGGGGAGAGAAGCTGCAGAGAGGTGTATAAGACCACAGCTCTGCCTCCTGGTCCCAACGCTAGACAGTCACAGTTTGGAGGATCCCAAAAAATTGGCCAGATTTCTAGAAATGAGAGCTGCTCCCTCTAAAGTGGGATGGATGCCGTCTCTCCTAACAAGACCAGGTTTTCCCCAGAAGCTTTGCCAATTATCAATGAAGCCCACCTCATTTTTTGGACACCACTCAGACAGCCAGCAATTCAAGGAGAACATGCGGCTAAACATGTCACTCCCGGTCTGATTGGGGAGGGGCCCAGAGAAAACAACAGAGTCCGACATTGTTTTTGCAAAGTTACACACCGATTCAATGTTAATTTTAGTGACCTCCGATTGGCGTAACCGAGTGTCATTACTGCCGACGTGAATTACAATCTTACCAAATTTACGCTTAGCCTTAGCCAGCAATTTCAAATGTCCTTCGATGTCGCCTGCTCTGGCCCCCGGAAGACAATTGACAATGGTTGCTGGTGTCGCTAACTTCACATTTCTCAAAACAGAGTCGCCAATAACCAGAGTTTGATCCTCGGCGAGTGTATCGTCGAGTGGGGAAAAACGGTTAGAGATGTGAACGGGTTGACGGTGTACACGGGGCTTCTGTTTAGGGCTACGCTTCCTCCTCACAGTCACCCAGTCAGCCTGCCTTCCCGACTGCACGGGGTCTGCCAGGGGGGAACTAACGGCGGCTAAGCTACCTTGGTCCGCATCGACTACAGGGGCCTGGCTAGCTGTAGAAATTTCCACGGTGCGGAGCCGAGCCTCCAATTCGCCCAGCCTGGCCTCCAAAGCTACGAATAAGCTGCACTTATTACAAGTACCGTTACTGCTAAAAGAGGCCGAGGAATAACTAAACATTTCACACCCAGAGCAGAAAAGTACGGGAGAGACAGGAGAAGCCGCCATGCTAAAACGGCTAAGAGCTAGTAGCTACGCTAAGCTAGCGGATTCCCAAACAGGGAATCCGACACTAGACAGGCTGTGGAGCAGCACAGGCAACGCACGACAACAGTGCTAAAATAAAATAAAAATCCACTAGACAGGCTGTGGAGCAGCACAGGTAACATACAACAACAGTGCTAAAAAATAAAATAAAATAAAATAAAAATCCACTGGACAGGCTGTGGAGCAGCACAGGCAACGCACGACAACAGTGCTAAAACAAAATAAAAATCCACTAGACAGGCTGTGGAGCAGTACAGGTAACGCACGACAACAGTGCTAAAAAATAAAATAAAAATAAAAATCCACTGGACAGGCTGTGGAGCAGCACAGGCAACGCACGACAACAGTGCTAAAACAAAATAAAAATCCACTGGACAGGCTGTGGAGCAGCACAGGTAACGCACGACAACAGCGCTAAAAAATAAAATAAAAATAAAAATCCACTGGACAGGCTGTGGAGCAGCACAGGTAACGCACGACAACAGTGCTAAATCAAAATCCACTGGACAGGCTGTGGAGCAGCACAGGTAACGCACGACAACAGTGCTAAATCAAAATCCACTGGACAGGCTGTGGAGCAGCACAGGTAACGCACGACAACACTGCTAAAACAAAATAAAAATCCACTAGACAGGCTGTGGAGCAGCACAGGTAACGCACAACAACAGTGCTAAAAAATAAAATAAAATAAAAATAAAAATCCACTGGACAGGCTGTGGAGCAGCACAGGCAACGCACGACAACAGTGCTAAAACAAAATAAAAATCCACTGGACAGGCTGTGGAGCAGCACAGGTAACGCACGACAACAGCGCTAAATAAAAATCCACTGGACAGGCTGTGGAGCAGCACAGGTAACGCACGACAACAGCGCCAAAAATAAAATAAAAATAAAAATCCACTGGACAGGCTGTGGAGCAGCACAGGTAACGCACGACAACAGTGGTAAAAAATAAAATAAAAATCCACTGGACAGGCTGTGGAGCAGCACAGGTAACGCACGACAACAGTGCTAAAAAATAAAATAAAAATCCACTGGACAGGCTGTGGAGCAGCACAGGTAACGCACGACAACAGTGCTAAAAAAAATAAAATAAAAATCAAAATCCACTGGACAGGCTGTGGAGCAGCACAGGTAACGCACGACAACAGTGCCAAAAAATAAAATAAAAATCCACTGGACAGGCTGTGGAGCAGCACAGGTAACGCACGACAACAGTGCCAAAAAACAAAACAAAAATCCACTGAACAGGCTGTGGAGCAGCGCAGGTAACACACGACAACAGTGGTAAAAAATAAAATAAAAATCCACTGAACAGGCTGTGGAGCAGCACAGGTAACACACGACAACAGTGCCAAAAAATAAAATAAAAATCCACTGGACAGGCTGTGGAGCAGCACAGGTAACACACGACAACAGTGGTAAAAAATAAAATAAAAATCCACTGAACAGGCTGTGGAGCAGCACAGGTAACACACGACAACAGTGCTAAAAAATAAAATAAAAATCCACTGAACAGGCTGTGGAGCAGCACAGGTAACGCACGACAACAGTGCTAAAAAATAACATAAAAATCCACTGGACAGGCTGTGGAGCAGCACAGGTAACGCACGACAACAGTGCTAAAATAAAATAAAAATCCACTAGGCAAGCTGTGGAACAGCACGACAACAGTGCTAAAAAATAAAACAAAAATAAAAACGAAAGCGTTAGCAAGCTAGTTAGCCTGCCAACGCTGATGAAGGCCAGCTGATAAAAGAGCTCCGTCGCGATGCTTCGACCGTTAGAGGTCTTCCTTAGGCGTTGGAGCACGGTGAAAAAGTAAAAAAAAGTAAAAAAGTAAAAAAGTCTTGAAAAAGACTGTTAATTCAAAGAACTCAAACAGCTCAGTTCAAACAGCTAACAGATACAGCAGAACACCGCTGTGCTCCGGAACAGGAAGTCATGGACAGATGTCTATGAAATTTCCATATTCCAATTTTCCAATTGGTCAAATTTCCAATTTTCTTGGAAAACAGTTCTTGGAATTAGTTCTTGGATGCAGTTCTTAATCATGCAGAGTCACAGGAAGGAATGTGTGAGAGCCGAATCCCACAGAAACATGAAGGAACTTAACTGGAGCGGGGCAGACCAGCACGCTCTGAGTTGAGAGCCGGAGAGTTCTAAAGTGACATTGTTGTGCAGGTAGCTGTAGAACCAGGAGTTGGTGCAGCATGGAAGCTGCACAGGACAGTGTCTGGGAACACCAGGAAAGACAACACACTCTAATATGGGAATTAGAGAGTTGGCCAGGTTACCTTGAATATAGTTGCAGGAAGCTCCATCGTCAGAGCACATAGAAGTGGCAGGAAAGGCGAGGTCAAGGTCATGCAATCTTAGGCAGAGGCTCTGGCTTCATGGCAAGGACATCAAAAAACCAAGAATCTGGCCCTAAATAAGCTGACACCCTGTGTTTAAGTAGCCCGCTGCTGATCAGCCGCTATGCATGTCAGGTGTGTGGATGTGCCCGTTTATGCACGTCAGGTGTGTGGCAGTGATAAGCAGCAGGTGTTCCTCGGCTTTGAGTGCGCCATCTGGGGAAAAACTCACAAACTACACCCAAGGTTAAAAACAGACAGGACAGAGAGGAAGACAAAGGCAGACCATGACAATATATAGATATAGATAGATAAATAAATACCTACCTACCTACTTACTTACTTACTTTTAAATTGCTGTAGGGGTTCAACAAGTCCAACAATTCAAATATCTTGGAAGCCTGCTCACAGATGATGGACGTAACGAAAAAGAAGTGAGGAAAAGAATTCCTATGGCAAAAGACGCGTCCAACAAACATCAAGCGCTACTCACTGGAAAGACCAACCAAAACCTGAATAAGAGACTAATCAAGACTTTAGTTTGGAGTGTACTCCTTTATGGCTCAGAAACCTGGACATTGAAGAAAGAGGACATGAAGAGACTAGAGAGCTGCGAGATGTGGTTTTGGAGGAGGATGGAAAAGATCAGCTGGAGAGAGCACGTGAGAAATGAAGAAGTACTGAGGAGAGTTGAAGAAAAGAGAAGTCTAAAAGTTACAATCTGGAAGAGGAAAGCACGATGGATTGGCCACATCATGAGATCAGAAGGAATGTTAAGAACAGTGCTGAAGGGGAGAGCAGATGGAAACAGAGGGAGAGGAAGGAAGAGGTTGGCAATGCTGGACAACATAGAAGAAGGGCGTGGCTATCACATCATAAAGGAGATGACGATGGATCGAGAGAGATGGTGTGCGGTTGTGCATGCTGGACCTGCCCAAGAGCAGACCACCTAAGAAGAAGAAGAAGAGGGCTTCATTTTAGCTCTTTTCTGTAATGGGGAGGGAGGGGGAGTGACCAAAGGGAAGCCAGTGTTTTGGTCTGAGGTGCTGGTGATTTAATGGCAATGAATTCCTTATAGCACCTTTAAAGTAGACCTGCATTGAAATAAATGTGGTCAGATCTCAGAAAGAAATAGCTGATATGTATTTATAAGACCCTTATGAATGCAGTAAAGTAAATCTGCAAGTCCAAATTTGTAATTCAGTGGAGAAATCTTTGTTTAAAAATAACAAATTTGCAGCTAAAATTTGGCCCTCCACGAAAACTGTTTGTACATCCGGGACATTGCAGTGACGTGTGACAGAAGACGGAGCGCTAGCGCCTTCAGTCCGATCCCGCATTGAAATTGATTTTATCTGTTAGTAATGTTACTGTTATACACATCAATTTTGTGATTAGTCGACTAGTCGGATCATACGTAAATTGCAGCTTATCGCATTTTATTGATATTGATACCTTTAATGATTCCGCTTATCAATCTGATTCCTTATCGATTCCCTTATCGATATCTCCTATGAATTTTCTGTGTGCTACAAGTAGGCTTTACAGGTTTTCTATGTTAACAACATTTTATTGAGTCTTAAAGTAAATAAATATGAAATTGGTCACTGGATCCTTGATCCTTTGATTGCTTGCAGTTTATTGTTTGTACTACAGTGTTTGTAAAGAGGTGTAATTTGATTTAAACAGCGATTTGCTTTGAAGTTATTAATTCCGAGTGGACTCTATCTTTGAAACTTGACTCGGCGGCGCAGCGTTTGGAGCATCGGAATGGAGTACAATTTTTCTTTCTCACAACAAGACAGGAGTCCCAGTTAGTTACTTTAATCCGCAAAAAAGTGACTCACGATTGACATATTTTAATGGCTTCGAGAGGGGTTAAGAAGCAGAGTTGCTGCTTCTGAAGAGGAGCGAAGCAAAGCTCCAATGAAGCAGCGGATCAAAGCACTGCTTCATTGGCTCACGATTCCAAGCAAATGACTCATCGACTACTAAATTAGTTGTTGACAGTTTCAATAGTCAATGTAGTCGTGACTAGTCGACTAGTCATGGCAGCCCTAATGGTCAGTACGAATTCCTTGCAGGTGTAAGAGATGTGATTAACAAGCTGCTACAGTCCATCTTTGGAGTGTGATATCTTCGGCTGCATCGTTGGCAAAGAGCATTTCATTGATGAGTACCTCCACAATCTTGGTCTTGGCGCAAAGTTGGGTGATGGTGAAGAGCTTACCGTGGGACCCGGTGTGAATGTACACTCCCTCACTGCAATCCTACAAGGTGTACTGGAGGAGCATGGAGAAGAAGATTCTGAAGAGCGTCGGTGCAAGGACACAGCCCTGTTTCACCCCGTTGCTAATTCGAAAGGCCTCTAATGTTGCACCATTGAAACAAACTGTACTGTGCATGTTCTCATGGAACAAAGATACCACTGTGAGGAGTTTTGGGGGACAGCCAATCTTCTGCAGGAGCATGAAGAGTCGGCTTCGACTGACCAAGTTGAAAGCCTTTGTCAGGTTGATGACGGCGATGTGGAGTGGCATTTGCTGCTCTTGACATTTCTCCTGCAGCTGGCGTATTGAAAAGATCATGTCCACGGTAGACCTCCCAGCTTGAAAGCCGCACTGGGGCTCTGGGTAAACACACAAGGCCAAGGTCTGTAGACACGCTAAGGTGGATTTGTATGTTTAATTGGCACAAGTTTTACGCCGGGTGCCCTTCCTGACACAACTCCACATTACGTGGATAAATGTGGCAGGGGTGGGGTTTCAAGTGGGAACTTTCCACAATGAAACCAAGCACACTAATCACTTGGCCACCACCCCTGATCAAATGAATAATAATAATAATAATAATAATACATTTATTTCTAAAGCTCATTAAATGAAGAAATCAATCAACAAAGTGCTGAATATAACTCCACAAAAAACATTAAACAAAGATTTCTGTGTAGGCTCTCAGTTGTCCAGGTGGTTTCCATAGTAGAGAAGCTTGAATCTTCGACTGGACTGGGTTGCTTGACGTGAGGAAGTTTTGCTTCAAATCACAGAAGCTTCCTCAGCTAAAATTCTTGCTCTGGTAGTCTGACTTCTGTCTTGACTCTTGTAGAGAAGAATAAACCAGAAGCCAACAAAAGCTGGAGTTTTTTAACCTAACCAGACCCCACCTACCGAGAGGCTGACTGCTATAGGCTAGTGACTAAACAATAGCTGTAATTAGCACCTATTGTGCTCTAGTTAGCACTCTCCTAATGACAGGACGGAAGCCTCCCCTGATGGCTCCCTTGACGACTCTCTCCTGATGACGTGAATGACTCATTACCATGAACAAAAGACTGAAACTGCTTTGACCTGGGTACCACATTGTAAACAGGGGACAAAGCGTGTCTGAGACCCGCTCCATGGTTAAGGCTGGGTTTCAACTGTTTTACAAAGAATGCTTCCTTGACACCTCTCTCAAACCACTTCTTCTCTCTGGCTAAGATTTTAACTTCCTTGTCCTCAAACATGTGGTTAGTGTCTTTCAGGTGGATCATCTGATATGATACACTACATTGCTCTGTTTGTAACTAGGGATCGTGTCCTTAGGGTGAACTAATTACTGTCTCAAGGTGTTGACTGGTTTAAAGTAAACTGGGATTTTGTGCTGTCTGAAGATCCTCTGTAGTTTTCCCCTACTCCTGCTAAATAAGGGAGAGACACTCCTCTTCTTCTTGTCTCCGTCTCCTGTCTATCTGGTCTCTTTGTTTTCTGCGACTTCTGCACTTTGACCAAGGACCAGCGTGGGTACCCACATACTGTGAGGGCTTTCCGTACAAGTTGTTGCTCTTTAGCCCTTCCCTCTGCAGTTGTGGGCACCTGTAGGGCTCTGTGTTGAAGAGTCCTGATCACCCCGAGCTTGTGTTCAAGGGGGTGGTTTGAGCCAAAGAGCAGATATTGGTCAGTGTGCATGGGTTTTCTGTAAACCTCTGGCAGCTCCAGACAGAGGTTTACAGAAAACCCACGCACACTGACCAATATCTGCTCTTTGGCTCAAACCACCCCCTTGAGGGGTCGCCAGTGGACCTCAGTCTGCAGTTCATCTCCACCTGAAAGACACTAACCACACGTTTGAGGACAAGGAAGTTAAAATCTTAGACAGAGAGAAGAAATGGTTTGAGAGAGGTGTCAAGGAAGCATTCTTTGTCAAACAGTTGAAACCCAGCCTTAACCTCGGAGCGGGTCTCAGACATGCTTTGTCCCCTGTTTACAATGTGGTACTCAGGTCAAAGCAGTTTCAGTCTTTTGTTCATGGTAATGAGTCATTCACGTCATCAGGAGAGAGTCGTCAAGGGAGCTATCAGGGGAGGCTTCTGTCCTGTCATTAGAAGAGTGCTAACTAGAGCACAATAGGTGCTAATTACAGCTATTGTTTAGTCACTAGCCTATAGCAATCAGCCTCTCGGTAGGTGGGGTCTGGTTAGGTTAAAAAACTCCAGCTTTTGTTGGATTCTGGTTTATTCTTCTCTACAAGAGTCAAGACAGAAGTCAGACTACCAGAGCAAGAATTTTAGCTGAGGACGCTTCTGTGATTTGAAGCGAAACGTCCTCACGTCAAGCAACCCAGTCCAGTCGAAGATTCAAGCTTCTCTACTATTAAACAAAGATCCCCATATCACAGAGTAAAAGCAATTAAAACCATAAAACTATTTGTACAAGCAAAATCATTTAAAGACGCTGAAAACCATAAAACTAATTATAGGAAATACAAAATAAAGGTTATAATACAGGTTTTAAGACTATTCTTTTAAAAGCATCAATGGAAGTTGCCTTTCGAATCTCAACAGACAGGCTATTCCACAAGGTAGGAGCACAGCAGGAAAAGACTCTAAAACCTGCTGACTTCTTTTCAACCCTCAAGGCACAGATCAAGTCTGCATTTAGTGACGGCAGGATACGAGGAGGAACATAGGGCTTAACAACATCAGTTACATATGTGCATGTACATTTACAGCCTACTTGTAATACGTTAGCAACAAAACCTTGAAATCTGCTCTTGGAGTCACAGGGAGCCAGTGAAAGGAAGGCAGAATGGGTGTGATGTGATTAAACCTCCTGCCTTTCGTCAAAACTCTGTACCAGCAGTATTCTGTACCATCTGTGGGCAACTCGTACTCTTATTAGGGGGTGGTACTATTTTGCGAAATTAAACATTTTGGTGTATTACCTCCTTAAAAATATGGGGATGGTTAGTATGAACAAAAAAATGCAAATCATTGACCAAATTATCAAGACTAACCCCCTTGTACATACCCCCTGAAGTCAAAACCCCCAAATTGTGAATTTTTCACTCCAAAATGCTGCCTGGCAATGGTAGGATGTCTCTAGAGGTTCGCTATGCTCGAGATACCTCATTTTCCTTGTGGAAATTGAGTAAACTCTTTCACCTCATGTAGAATCACAAGAAGCTCCCCATGAACTATGGCCAACATGTTCAGAAATGGACCATTATGGGCATAAATGCAGACATTATTCAAACCTCACAATATCTACAGTGTTCCTGTAATATTATTTTTGTGTCTGACAAAAGAAAATGCTACTAAAATAACTTTCTTTATTGGTTTACGGGTTCTTTGCCATTGCCAGGCAACATTTTGGTGCAAAAAAATGCATGATTTTGGGGGTTTTGACTTGAGGGGGTATATACATAGGGGTTAGACTGGATCACTTGGTCAATGATTTGCATTTTCTAGTTGATAATAACTGTCTCCATAATTTTAAGGAGGCATTTCAAAACATTTGTGCTAACACCAGCCCCTACTCTTATTGTATGTGGCAATCCAGAAAATTAAACATTACAGTAGTCATGTCTGAAGGACACAAATGCTTGAATCAAGATTTCTGCAGCCATCATAGAGAGCACAGTTCTCATCATTGCATAGATCAATAATTTATTCTAAATATAAGGGTTAAATATTCTCTTTTACAGCCAGTTTACTTGACACAACTAAAGGGCTGGATACATGAAAATTTGCAAGTCACTGATTATGTCATGGACATGCTATAAAAGTGCTGATTTAATCTTATTTACAATAAATTAGCCCTGTTTCAGATTTGTCCCAAATTTTTTTTAATGGGTAGACATATGTTAGAAAGGAACAGAAATCACATTTTGTATCCTTTATAGGGTCCGCTTTTTTTAGGGGTCTTGGAAATTTGAGGTCAAAATGAGCCAAAATGGGAAAAATTACAAAATTTAGGTTTTTGAATGCTCATATTTCCGTACGCCCTGAGCGATCCAAATTTATTTTCATTAATGTTAGTCTGTCGAGTTTGGACTCTTCAAAAATGTGAACATTTTGTAGGTGGAACTGCAAATCGCTATCTTTTTGTAATTGTGCACATTTTCACAGTGGCGGTGTGGCGTGCGCCCTTAGTCAGCCAAAGTCTTTTATGCATATTATGATAGATTAGGAGGTCTTACTTTGAGTCCGATGAAAATTTTGGTGGCTGACTTTGGGTGCACAAGTATAGGGGGCGTTTTTTGTCGCCAAAATGCGAAATTACCACTTTTTTCACAAAGTGACTTCTCTATGTGCCCTAAGTCAAAGTGATGAAATATGTTTGATGAAATTTTCATGAAACTTGCAGAATTTGATCCCATAACAGGGTAAAGTGGCCTCTGTAAGTTTGAGTGCAGTGTGGCAAGCCATTCTCGCTGTAGGCTACCACCTGGTGGCCAAATAGGAACTAAACTGCAAAAAAATAAACAAGGTTTGGTTCTTATGAAAAATGTGCAAAAGGTTGATGAGGACAAATGGTTCATGAAATATATGATTATTTGAAAGTGTTTATTTTTGCCAAATTCTGCAAGTTTCATGAAAAACTTTAATGAGAAAGTTGCTAATTTACCATACTTGGCCTCTTCGTGAAGTGGTCTAACAAAACTCATGCAAAAAGGGTCAATATCAAAACCAGCCACAAAGCTCTCTTTACCACTGAAACTAAAGCTGCTGAGTGACAATATGAGCCATATTTCATCATTTTTGACTCAGGGCACATGGGGAAATCACTGTGTGAAAAAGTTGTAATTTTGCATTTTGGCAGCAAAGAGCACCCCCTATACTTGTGTAAGAGGTCCTGATCTATCATCACAAAAATGGCTGACGATGGGCGCAGGCCACACTGCCCCTGTGAAAATGTGCACAATTACAAAAAATTGCAGCGCCACCTATGGGCTGTGCCCTGAGTCAGCTGCCAAAATTTGCACGTTTTTGGAGAGTCCATACCTGATAGACTAACACTAATGAAAATCAATTTGACTCACTCAGGACGCACGGAAATATGAGCATTTGAAAACCTAAATTTTGTGATTTTGCCATTTTGTCCCCAAATTTCCAGGACCCCCTTAAAAAACAGACCATATCAAGGATAAAAAAAAAAAAAATAATAAATGATTTTTGTTTGTTTCTAAAATATATCTGCCCCCCCCCCCCCCCAAAAAAAAATAAAATAAAATAAAATTGGGACAAATCTGAAGGGGTCATAAATCACCACCTGCCTGACTCTTAAAAACTGTCTCTTAACAAATGAAATGAAGTTGACTATAAAAGGTACGTACACCTTAGATAGGACCACAGCATATTGCAGGGTGGGGCGCGCACACACACACACACACACACACACACACACACACACACACACACACACACACACACACACACACACACACACACACACACACACACACACCCCTACGGTCAGTTTAGAGTCACAAGTTCACCTAATCTGCATGTCTTTGGCAGTGGGAGGAACCCGGAGCACCCAAAGGGAACCCCCCCGAACATGGGGAGAACATCTAAACTCCACACAGCACTGTTGCCTCACAGCCAGACGGTCACAGTTCATCTTCCCACCTCGTCCTTTCGAACCACTAAGCCACTGTGCCGCTCTCTTTGGTTGACCACCTTAAACAATAACTATTATGATTAATAGTTAATAAATAGAATAGAGATTTGACTCTGTTCAATGTTTGGTCTCCAAAGTAAAGTTCAAACAAGGTTGATGTCCACTGGATTCTATGAAATATGTTACCACATAATGTAATAACTAAGCACAACAGATGTTGCAAACTATTCCTTTTTAAAACTCCAATAAGCAACAATTTGCATCATGTTTTACCAAAATTGTAGCAACTTTAACTTTTGACCCTTGTACAACTTGAAATTGCTGTTTTTACCCGATAACATTTAGTCCAAACTGTACCTTTTTGGATATTTTATGGTCAGACAAATAATATGGTATTCTTTTCAATATGATTGGAGGATGTTTAAATTTTGACTCCTATGTAACCGTTCACTGACCCCTACCTGACTGTAGCTACCACCCTGGGGTGGCCATCATTTCTGCACCATGATATGTACTGAAGCTGGATATTTTGCCACCTTAAGTGATACAAAAGAGGTCAAAAATGTCTGCGGGCCCATGGACTTACAGAAAGCACTTTCTGACATGTCACGATCACCCGTTAATGAATATACAAGGCCTACGTCTGCACAAAAGTAATGATTTTAGGATTAGTGCTGGTAATGATGGTCACACGTGCTGTTCTTTCACCTCCCTCACCCACATTTTTTGTCTGTCAGGTTTGGCGATTGAATTTACAATCCTGTGATCACCAGGTCAGAGTTTAAAGCCCGTGGAGATGTTCTTTGCATTTTCTAAATAAATGCTCAGGCATACATTGGAGTGTTTTCTGTGTTGTATTGTGGGCAGTCACTGGCTCTCTGCTTCTTCAAACTGTCAGCCACACCACAGGTGTTGATTTATGCCATTAATAATTCAAAAAGCTCCGTGCTGTCTTCTGTGTTGGCCAGATGCCTCTGTGCACTGCCACAGTGCGTCAGCTGCACACTGCGCTGTGCATGACGCAGAAATACACCATAAATATTTCACTAAATATACTGTAGAGACAGTCAATGGTCGCCCGTCTGAGAGGACTGCTGCATTTTAGTCCCATCTTCTCTTTTTTTTCCTGTGTGTGGGAGTGAGATGGAGAGATGCATCATCCAGACAGGGAAGCCACGTAGCTCGCTGTCCTCTGATTGCTGCTCTCTAATGAGCGTGGCGGATGGTGAATCTTTTCGGAGCAAATTGTTGAAGACATCTGGCTAAGCTTTCTCTCTGATGCACCCGAAATGTCCCTCTAGATGGCGTTGGCATGGCAACCTATAACTGCTATTCAGCAGCACTGTGGTTTGAAAGGTTTAGGGTCCATAGTTGAGAATCCATTTGGGCCTCTAGCAGAGCGCTGTGCACTCCACTCACCAGACTCGAGGTGCAATAAATACTCCCTTGGCTAAGGAGAAAGAGATTCTCTTTATGAATTGATGGCACTCGTGGCACCAACATGTCTTTGTTGTTTGTCTTTGTTATAAGGGCTTTATTACTGCTAATACAATGAAGTGGTCTTGGCCCAGCAATGCTAGAATCCAGAAAATTCTTGTCCTAATGGAAAAGTTCAGTGCTTTTATTCATATTCCTGCTGTCTGTGCTGCTCTCTGAGTGTTGTTAAGACCCAATATAGGAAATCATACCAAACTGTACACAACCGCACAAGCGCACGAAGATAACAGCAGCTGGGGTAAAAAACCAAACGCATGTGGAGAAGTGCTGCGGGGGGAGCTGGAGGATGGAGGCAGTGGGAGTGGTCCATCTCCACAGTTAGATCCGTGCAGCGACACTTAATGACCCATGTACTTCAGCTGAGATGAGACACTCCATCCACAGAATTATCTGAAGGGTGCTGTGTTTGAGAAAATTATCTGATCCTCACGGGCCAAATTGCAGAGAACTTATCATTACAATTAGCATACTTTGGGGCTTTGGTGCATTTTAACTTGACAAACCCAATAACTGCCCCTGACAGTGTTCAGATCCAGGCATTCAGCAGACACACAGTATTCATTTACTACCAGGGGGCAGCGGAATGCATCCAGCATCACACAGGACCTCATCAATCAGCATGAGCATTGCTACCACAGTGTGCTACATACGCTTAACGGAAGCAGCTTTTTTAAAAGTGATTTCTTAGCTTGGGTTTAGGGATTCCCCTCATTTTATTTTGTAAGAGGAACGGGTATCATTTCCACAAATACATCTGCTTATTTGGAGCTTTGATCTTCACCTGATGACTGGTCTTCATGACCCTGCATGCGTGCGCTCATGAAGGGTTTGTGTTCATGGTTTTAGTTTCTGTTTTGTTTTATCTCTCCCAGTGAGGTTAGAGGTTCCGCCTTCTCAATGAGACAGTGTACTGGTTTCTCTTCTGAGAATCCCATGTGCGCTCCTCGAGCACCTGCTCTTCTGCATTTGCGTATGTTGCATACTTAGTCTATGTACATGGTTGTATCTTTTGCTCATTTAGTGTTGTCCTCCACGTCTTTGATTTATTCAATTGTCCCCATGCTTAATTCCTCTGTGCTCCTTTGCCTCCATGTTTCTGTTGTTAATTGCCTGGCAGCTTTAAAAGCTGCCTTCTCCCGTGTTCTCTGCCAGCTCATTGTGTTTCCGTCCCGCCTTCCAAGTGGTATCTCTTGTGTTTTCCTAGTTTATTTCATGTTTCTCATGCGTTCCAGTGTGCCACTGTTTGACATCTGCATCATATGTTACTTCTGAGTTGGCTTGCTGTCTATTGATTATTGAATCCTTGTGTGACTGATATTGTGTTCTCTTCCTGTTTTTGGATAGCCTCTCTGCTGTCTCCTTTGAAAGTCTTTTTCCTGTATTATTGACCACTTGTTCTCAGACCCTTTGCCTGGACTCCATTGAGTGAATGTTTTCCATATTCAATACTATTATTCCACAGGACTGCTATCCAGTGTACCGATCTTTAAAGCCTCATTTCCACTGAGCGGTTGGGCACGGTATGGTATGGTTCAGAATGGTTACCCTTTGTTTGGTAAGTGGAGCATGGTAGATGTCGAAATGCATGTCATCAAGAGTGCGTAAGGTCTCACATGGAGTAGAAAAATGCCAAGGGACATCTTTAAAATGCTGCCTTTATTCAGATGTCATCTTCCAAAACAAGGGCGACTTATGTGGATAACAGTTTTCATCAGACTGCGATGATGAATCCAGTTGAAACTACACAATAAGTGAGATTAGGACTTTATATTTACTCCATGTGTGAGTGGTTTTAATATTTGAAACAGTATAAGTTGGAACTGTATGACTTTACATCTTGGATTCACTGTATAGGAGTCAATCATGAGGGGCCATCCAAGTACCTGGTGGCTACAAGGACAGGACAGGCTATGACAGGACAGGAGAGGAGGGGTCATCCATTGCGTTGGAATGCCCAGGTCCAAACTTCAGACATTTAGGAGTTTATGAGTGTCTAAAGCCCTGGTCAGACTGAATAATAAAGCTATGAATAATGAGCCAAACTGGACAAAAATGGATTTGTCAGAAATTTCAGTAATTATTTGAATAATGAGCCATATATATGATGTTCTTCTGAAAGAATTGCAGGAAACAGATGTTAAAAAAGACTACAAGGGCTTTCTCAGAGTGGAACCTGCTCTGTTGTAGGTAGCCTATCCTACCCTTGAAGCCACCAGGTACTTGGGTAATGGGCTTCTAACAGCCTCATACTCACCACTAACATGCCTCTAACATCCTCGTTTGTTCTCATAGTACCTCATACACAAATCTCCCCACGCTATTTTTGCAAAATTTTGAACTACACAAAATTAGCACCACACTCAGAGATGAGCCTCGTTAGCTGAATAATCTGCCTCTAGGAGCCACTGTTCTCTCACTTTTCTTGAATAACTCGACTCGCACAAAAAAAGCATGCTATGTGGCTCATTATTCATTGTTCATTATTCAGTCTGACCAGAGCTTAAGATTTAGGTCTTCAATAGCTTTATGGATTCAGCCACCAGAATTGATTCTATTTGTGGTTAAAATGTTGAACCTCTTGAGACATTTATTATTTGTATCTCAGCAATAACATTTATGCCTGAGTCCTCGGCAAATTACATTCTAAGAACAGTTTTATGGGGTCAGGAGGACCATGGACAGAGGTAAATAGTGATATGATATCATTGGAGGAGAACAAAGGTCCAAGTCTTTAGCATCCTGGTGTGTGTCGTTCTACTATTTGGATATAAAACTTTAATAATTATCAGCGACCTAAGACAATGACTGGATATTTTTGTTATTAGGACTATTTGGAGGATCCTAACATCGTTCACCATTGGTTTTTCTGTCATTTATCTTGCTTTAGTCTGGTTTGCTTTGTGTCTTTCTTCATGCTCTCTTCATGCTCCTCTCTACTTTTAAGATTAGGCTTAAAACTTTCCTTTTTGCTAAAGCTTATAGTTAGGGCTGGATCAGGTGACCCTGAACCATCCCTTAGTTATGCTGCTATAGACGTAGACTGCTGGGGGGTTCCCATGATGCACTGTTTCTTTCTCTTTTTGCTCTGTATGCACCACTCTGCATTTAATCATTAGTGATCGATCTCTGCTCCCCTCCACAGCAT
Organism: Thalassophryne amazonica; assembly: GCF_902500255.1. Lineage (NCBI taxonomy): Eukaryota > Metazoa > Chordata > Actinopteri > Batrachoidiformes > Batrachoididae > Thalassophryne > Thalassophryne amazonica. Next base: position 16,351,383 of record NC_047107.1, on the reverse strand, counting down.
GTCTTTTTCCTGGTTCTCTCCCTCAGCCCCAACCAGTCCCAGCAGAAGACTGCCCCTCCCTGAGCCTGGTTCTGCTGGAGGTTTCTTCCTGTTAAAAGGGAGTTTTTCCTTCCCACTGTAGCCAAGTGCTTGCTCACAGGGGGTCATTTTAACTGTTGGGGTTTTACATAATTATTGTATGGCCTTGCCTTACAATATAAAGTGCCTTGGGGCAACTGTTTGTTGTGATTTGGTGCTATATAAAAAAAAAAAATTGAATTGAATTGAAATTGATGCTCTTGCACCTGCCTTTGTGATTTTTTGGCCACTCCCCTTTTCCAGAACCTTCACCGCACCTGATTCACATTCCTGCCCTGATTACCCCACCTTGTATTTAAGCCCTCACAGTCCCACAGTTCACTGCCAGATTGTTGATTTTGTGTCACTTTCCAGCCTCCGGTTCAAGCCCTGTTTTTTCCTGCTTTCTGCCTGCTGGTATTTTGACCTTGCCTTCTCTTTGACCTCGAGTTTGCCTTTGCCACTGTACACCACCACACTGTATTTTTTGATCTGTGCCTTTTTTTGGACCACGCCTCAGCATCACACCTGTCTGCTACCTCTGCCTTGCTTCTGGATCTCCCGTGGACCGACCCCCTGCTTGTTGATCTCATTAAACCTTTTTTCTTACACCATCAGTCATGTGAGTTTGCAATTGTGTCCACCCAGTTTTAGCCACGCCTGATACTCTCAAAGTATCAAAAAAAAAAAAGCATTCCACAAAACACAAAAGTGGTCAAATCCTGAACATGCCAGGCTCACCTTTTTATAGATTTATTTCCAAATGTAAACTCCACACGATCAAAGAAGCATGCACGCACGTGCGATCGCTAGATGCAGTTCCGCCTTTAGTTCTCTCACGATTGTGGCACGTTAAATAACATCCATTAACTCCTGGAACTAATGTATTTTTTCTGTATTTTAATGTATGATTTACTTTTTTCCAATGTAACAAATCCATCTTTGTATCCAGGCAGTCTGTTAAAACAGTGTCATACAGATGTCCCCATGTCCATGTCCACAGCTTCAGTAAACCAGTATCCACACAACCACACGTCACCACACTTTAGGTTCCAAAATGCGACACTCTGAACAAGTCAAGAGTTTCAAGGTGAAGTGTGTCATCTCCTGTCTGTAAATCCAAGCCATCACTTTTGAACGGCAGCTCAGAAGCTTTGTTCTCGGACGGTAAGTAAGTAATTTGACTTGGATCCATGTTTTCAGTGAAAGACCGCTTCACCACTGAAGGATACATCTAAACCTGCACAATAAAGTTAGCTTGATAACTGTTATGCAGACCGTCTTCATGCCAAACTGGAAATTCTGTGAGCAGACCCACACATTTCTCGATCTCCTCAACTGCATTGAGTAATTCTCTATCAGAATCCACATCAATACTTTCATATGACAGATTAAATTCACCCATTTTGGCATCGTCGTCACTCCACCAGTTTCTCTCGCTCTCAGCTGACAGCGCCATTATTGACATCTGCATAGCAATGCTGTCAGGGCACAGAGTAATACATCAAATGTGAAACGGTTGAATATTTTGCCATGGTCAATGCGATATTTTATGGTCGGAAATCTCACATGATTAGCCAATTAGAGTGGCGGAACACATGTAATTGGATAAGAATTCAGGATATCTTCAAAATAAAGTCTTTTTCTGGATAACCAAGTGAAGGTCATAAGGAAAAGAACAACTTACCTACAGTAAAACTGGGTGGAAAATATATTATGCTGTGGGGCTGCTTTGATGTCTCTGGTACTTGAGACATTGAATGGATCAAAGGAATGAGAAAATCACAAGATTACAAAATTATTTTACAGCAAAATGTGTGGCCCATTGTGAGAACACAAGGTTTGAGGTGAAGGTCTTTGGGTTTTCAGCAGGACAGCAATCCAAAACACCCATCAAGCAGAACAGAAAGAATGAATGAAAAGGAAAGGAGGGACAGCTTTAAACTCACTATCAATGAGTCCTGACCTAAATCCCATTTACAAACCTTTGCAGAGAGTTTAAATGTGCCTGTGGAAAAATGAATCCTGCAGACTTAGGAGCTTGAACCCCCAGCATCAGAAGAGTGGCAAACACTGCCAGCAAACAAACAGCTCCAAGACGCAACACGATAGACAATGGAAAGAACAAATGTTAAGAGGCTCACTCAAGCCAAAGTTTGTACAAACAAATATTTTTGAAAGGTGCTAAAATCTGTGTCAGGGTACACTGTGTTTTTCCATTTTTACAAATTCTGAATAGACTGCAATTCTCCATTAAGCCCCCGTCACACATAGCAAGAATGTGCAGGAACCAGGCCGAAACGGCAAATATTGTCATAATCTGACGCAGTCAGGAGGAAAAGAGGTGTGGTCAGCCATGTCAGAATGCATCCAGATTACCTCGTTCACACCTGCATGATGGCATCCAGCGTATGTGGACAACAGGTAGATGAACACAGGCTGCTGTCAGATGGCCATAAAAGGCGCTGAAGACTGCCTGATGACCAAACATCTGGATGACAAACACGGAACCAGAGTGGGAGGCAGCACTGTGTTCCTCCCTTTGCACAGTCCCTGCTGGTACACTGAAGTACCACCAATGTATGGACTAGACTCACGCCATATGTGTCAAAGCTGCATTTGACGCAGAGTGTGACGGCTTGGCTCACTGCCACCAAACTTTTAGCAAAGGTGTCCAGTGGCACGCGCACACTTAGTGGCTCATGCAACCATTATGAACACACACACACGCACACAGCTGAATGACAATTCCAGCCCTGCACGTGTGTGCGCGAGTGCGGGGCGCACCTGCGCGCGTGCCACTGGACACCTTTGCTGAAAGTTTGCAGCAGTATCACACCATGCGTCAGACGCAGCCTTTCCAGCGAACTTTAATTTCTTTTTACTTTTTTGCTCACTTTAGCAGCACAACACAACTCTGTACATCATGATGTCAGTTGGGTTATCTGGTGAGAGGCTTTTCACCACAGGCTGTGGTTTGGTTCCTGTGCGCTCTGGGCTATGAAATGATCATAGTTCCATGGTGGAGGTGAGTTTCATGTTTAATAATCTTGTCACGGCCTGGCAATAGAATTCCACATCACACCTCCTACAGAGTTTAGATAGTGATCAGGTAATAATATGTATATTACAGTAGTGAGATCCGTTCAGCTCTGTGCCTGACGTGAGCTATGACGCATTACTGAGAATGAGACCACGGAGAGGCACACGATACTTTTTGTTTGACTCCACGCTGTTCACATTCACTGTATATGATGAATGTGTGCCACATATGTAATTACATATCAACATTTCCTTTGCCCTCCCTGGTCGGGGTCCAGTGGAGGTGGATATCACACAACATGCCGGCAGGCTTTGCTGTGACTGATCAATGTCAGAGCTCATCAGCTGCGATCAGATCATTCAGATGCTGTTTTGCTGCCATCAGAATATGTAGACTGTGATCAGATGATGCAAAAACTGCATATCGACCTCCCTCAGATGTGCGTGGCATCTCGATGGTGCCAAGAGTGTTTTGAACATGTGCAACACACTCTGACCAAATGGGACCAAATATGTAGATGCTCACAGACTACCATCCGCCGGTCGTCTGACCGCGCCTCAATATTTCCAGATTGTGGCCGGATGCGTCATTCTGATGCAATTCGGCCTCAATCGGCGTATGTGTGATTGGGGTATTACATTCACACACAGACACACACACACACAGTATGAATGTATATGAAAGTCATCTGCCAAAAAACTGCAGTATGTGCACTGATCTTGAATCTCAAACATCAACATATCCCAAACAGCCTTAAAGAAGATCCCTGGTGTAGACTGTCTCAGTGTGGCTGGTTACTGTTATACTCTATAACAATAAGAAACCATGGGAAGCTCAGTAACCAATAGTTAGAATCTAATGCATAGTTAATGACATCATGCACTGCACTTATACCATGTGACGTGTCCAAAACAAACACCGCACACTGAAGTTTAACTTTTATACAACACTGACACTTCCAAAAAAAAAGTCCCAGTAATGTGACGGCATGTGTAGCAACATTACAGATTTCACAGAAATGCAAGGGATTAATGATGTTATATCAGTGTGGTGGCCATGTTGGCAGCGAATTTGCATCCAAAACAAAAGGTTCACAGTTCTACACCATTCGTGCCTATTTCCCTTTCAATGTGGAGTTGGAACAGGAAGACATCAAATTTGGGCCAAAACAACATGCAGATCCATATTAGATCTGTTATGGTCACCCAGAGTGAAAAATATGCCAAAACAATTTGCTTTACTGAAGCTATACACACACATACACACGCGTGTGTGTAATTTTATATCCCTTTGCTATGTAGAAAATTTGGTTGCTTTTAAAGTTGACTTGACTTTTATTAAATATTCAAAGATCTGCACAAACTACACAATACACAAACTACAACAATAGAAAACTTAACTGTTAACACACAAGCAGACTAAAATTTGGATCCAGATTTAATGCACACCTAAAAACAAAACTTAGGAAGTAACCTCATAGTTCAGAAAAGTATCAACTAAAATATAATTGTTGAAAAATCTTGACTCATTAGAAACATAATTCACCCATTCTACAGGCACAAATTTTTGACCCAAATCATAAAAATGTGATAATGGTACAACAAATTTGTATTTTTTTTTTTCCCCCACTTTTTGGTTCACTGATTGTAGGCGTGAGGTTGGAGCAAATACTATACTGTCTCTTCTGTTCAAGTAGGAACATTTGTCTTTGGGTTGAAGACAAATGCGTAGCATAGGATAGGAGGAAATGCTCTGTAGAATATCTGTATTTCTATTCCTTTTTCAATGCATTTGTAGGTCAGTTGCTATAGCAACACAACCAGAGGCTGTTTATTAAGGAGACTAGTGTTTAATTGATCCACTAATGCATTTAGCGTCACATTCAGCAGTAAGTCGCCTTTGTTTCCAGGTCACATTTTAGGGACATGCATTTACATAAAAGCATTTGCCTTTGCCAGAACCAATCATTATCAGCGTTTTTTACATTTTGTCCTCTGGCTGCATTTGGTGTAAACACTGACTATTAAAAGCAACAATATTGTCTCATCATAATACTAATGCTGGTGGGAAATATAATAAGTTTGGCAGGCACTTTATCCAAACAATAAGTAACACAGGGAATACTAATTAATAGTTGCATTACAAACAAAAGCAATCCACAGGACTCACCATTATGTGCGTTTTCTAAAACATCAACAGGAAGTAGGAAATCCAGATTTGAGCTGCACACTGAGAAACAGAAAGCTGTGCACCAGTAGAGTATTTTATTCCCACCCTCGGCTCCAAACAAGCACAAAATCAGCAGATTTGAATAAGTCTGAAACCTTTCAGTCATCTAGAATATAATAACTGATGCATAACACTGAGGCATAAATGTGTCTATAACAAAAATCTTTTCCTCAGCACCATGAGGAGCCCATCAAAACAGAACATCAGAACACACACGTGAATATCTGAAGAAGAATATTAATTTATGTATAAATCTACATTAAATTATGCATCAAACATAGATTTCCATTACTAGATTACCGTTTACTATTACTATATTCTATTACATTACAATACTATATGCCGGCACAGTGTCTTAGTGGTTAGCACTGGTGCCTCACAGCAAGAAAGTCGTGGGATCGCTTGCCGCCCTTTCCATGTGGAGTGTGCATGTTCTCGCTGTGTCTGTGTGGGGGAACAGTTGGGGCAACTGTTTGTTGTGATTTGGCGCTATATAAGAAAAAAGTTGATTGATTGATTGATTGATAAGTGGTTAGACAGATCCGTTGGCGGTGAAGGCTGTGTGGGATCCGGCTCGGTTCTAGACGGACGTCTCCTATCCTCAAGCCTGCCCACACGTCACTCAACATTTAATTGTCTGTGGTACCAAAACTGTGTTTGTCTGTATTCCGCTGTGCATTTCACAACATTAAATTGTTACTGTTTGGCTTATCCATTGTCCGTTCATTTAGCGCCCCCTGTTGTGGGTCCGTGTTCCTACACCTTCACAACACCGTGACCTCTAACTGGATTAAACAGATCTAGAAAATGGATGGATGGGTGTATGAATTAGTGTGTATTACACATTTTACTACAACTTTTTCAGGAGGATAGCAAACCTTGCAAGGACCTTACCTGGCACAGTGTTATACCAGGAGTTTTATTAACAAAGGAAATTGAAGTTGGAATGGAAAAACTAACAGAATGAAAATAATAATAATAATAATAATATCTATATGCCTCCAAATAGCTTCTGATGCCTTTTCAGAATTGAAATAAGAATTAATAAATTTAACTCATAAATTATAATATAGGGCCTAACAATATGCATGAATGTGTCTGGCAAGTCAGTAATATTAAAAAGTCCATATTTGGGTTGGTTATCCTTTGGTTTTTCTGTGATGATGGTACTTCACCAATATTTTTAAAACAGCACTGGTGCCTAAACCAATATGCAGAAATAACAAAAAATAAATAAAAACAAGGGTGGCACAGTGGTTAAGTGGTTCATACTGTTGCCTCACAGTGAGAAGGTCTTGGGATCACTTCCCACCTGGTCCTTTCTATGTGGAGCTTGCACATTCTCCCTGTGTTCATGGGGGGTCCCTCCAGGTGTTCCTGCTTGACCGTAGGTTTGAGTGAGTTTGTCTGTCTAGTTGTGGCTCTTCAATACACTGGCATCCTGTCCAGGGTGGACCTTGCCTCTCATCCTATGATGGAAATAGAAACAGAGTGAGTGAATGAAAAAAAAAAATATTACAAAATAAATAAAACTTAAACCTATTACAATCATTTTACACTTGGGCCTGATTTATGAAACTGACATATATAGCTACATGCTCAGTTACTAACAGTGTGCAATGAGGACTGAATCTGTCCAATTGAGGCTTTTCAGGTTTCAAATCCCGCAAAACCTCAGAGAGGTCACCGCGCTGCGAGATCTCAGTAACATTGAGAACTGCATTGAGACGCTCTGATCACGCTGCACTTTAACCGCTGCACACAGACAACAGCATTAACATCGCAACATAAAACTATTTTTAGATTGTGCCTAAAACTCTTGTGAATATATTCTCTGGGTTTATAAACGTTGTTATTGTGTTTATTTTATGTAAACATGCAAGAATCACAGGCTGTCTCTCCGTTAGTTTCAATGTGAGCTGCTGTGAGCTACGCTCGCTTCCTGATCATGTCGTTCTGGGGGAAAGTGAAGTTTGCTCTTTAACATCTTGATTATTGTTCTTTACAACACTGTTTGTCCTCTTTGTTCCAGACTAATATACGAGGGCTGTCAATAAAGTAACAGTCCTTTTTATTTTTTTCAAAACTATATGGATTTCATTCATATGTTTTTACGTCAGACATGCTTGAACCCTCGTGCGCATGCGTGAGTTTTTCCACGCCTGTCGGTGACGTCATTCGCCTGTGAGCACTCCTTGTGGGAGGAGTCGTCCAGCCCCTCGTCGGAATTCCTTTGTCTGAGAAGTTGCTGAGAGACTGGCGCGTTGTTTGATCAAAATTTTTTCTAAACCTGTGAGACACATCGAAGTGGACACGGTTCGAAAAATTAAGCTGGTTTTCAGTGAAAATTTTAACAGCTGATGAGAGATTTTGAGGTGATTCTGTCGCTTTAAGGACTTTTCACGGTGCGAGACGTCGCGCAGCGCTCTCAGGCGCCGTCATCAGCCTGTTCAAGCTGAAAACCTCCACATTTCAGGCTCTATTGATCCAGGACGTCGTGAGAGAACAGAGAAGTTTCAGAAGAAGTCGGTTTCAGCATTTTATCCGGATATTCCACTGTTAAAGGAGATTTTTTTAATGAAAGACGTGCGGACGGATCCGCGCGTCGGGACGCAGCCGACGCGGTGCGGCGGCACAGGAAAAACACCTCCGTGTTGATAACCATTTGTAAAATCCAGGCGGCTTTTGATGGCTTTCAGTGGAGTGAGTATATGAGAAATTGTTTAACAGGCAGGACATGTTCCAACTTGTCCTTAAGGCTTTCAACAGAGGTGTTTTTCCTGAGGCGGATCCGCGCGTCGGGACGCAGCCGACGCGCGGATCCGTCCGCACGTCTTTCATTAAAAAAATCTCCTTTAACAGTGGAATATCCGGATAAAATGCTGAAACCGACTTCTTCTGAAACTTCTCTGTTCTCTCACGACGTCCTGGATCAATAGAGCCTGAAATGTGGAGGTTTTCAGCTTGAACAGGCTGATGACGCCGCCTGAGAGCGCAGCGCGACGTCTCACACCGTGGGAAGTCCTTAAAGCGACAGTCTCACCTCAAAATCTCTCATCAGCCGTTAAAATTTTCACTGAAAACCAGCTTAATTTTTCGAACCGTGTCCACTTCGATGTGTCTCACAGGTTTAGAAAAAATTTTGATCAAACAACGCGCCAGTCTCTCAGCAACTTCTCAGACAAAGGAATTCCGATGAGGGGTTGGACGACTCCTCCCACAAGGCGTGCTCACAGGCGAATGACGTCACCGACAGGCGTGGAAAAACTCACGCATGCGCACGAGGGTTCAAGCATGTCTGACGTAAAAACATATGAATGAAATCCATATAGTTTTTGAAAAAAATAAAAAGGACCTATACTTTATTGACAGCCCTCGTATATAATATGTCTGAAATTCGGTTTGCGCTTATTAAATTCCACGCAGATTAAACGTAGCAGACACGGATTATTTGTTATAATTGTTTTAGCAAGTTTTCAGGGTATCATGCAGCAGTCTCTTATTAACGTGATGAAAAACATAAAAATACATTTTTGTAGTATAATATTCATTTACAATTGTCATCATGTGGATTCTTTGACTGCAGCAACTCTCTGGCGCGCAAGGGATTATGGGATACATGAAAACCCCGAATGCACAAAATATTGTGCAATGTCCATTCAACATGTTTGCCTTTATGAATATGTAATTTGGGGTTTGTCCACCCGAATGCACAAAATTCAGGGAAGGAACATGCACATAGGTGATGACTGTACATGCAACATGATTTATCAAAGACAAAAGGAAAGTGAGCTGGTGCTGGTGAAAGAATGCTGTTCCACCACAGAGGTGGCACAGAATATATATATATATATATATATATATATAAAGAATGGTCAGTGTCAAGCATATTCTTTAGTTCATCTATTTTCTCTCTAAATGTCTGTGTTTAACAGGTAGATCACACACAGGCACATTACATTTAATTCTTGTTCCATCCATGGTATTTTAGGAAACTGTTGAATAATTATGTTGCTCTCTGCCGGTGGAATGCAGAGAACTGTGCACAAAGCTGTCTGTGCATTCCACTGGGAGAATGCAATAAAATTATTTTTCAGTTTTATCAAATATACCATTGTAGCAATATATCTGAAAGAGGAGATTGTTTTTATTTGATTTTATTATTATTATTATTATTATTATTATTGCAGCTCTGTGATGATGCTGTTCTTGTTGCAGCATCATCACCACTGTTGTTTGTGTCTCCTCCTGTTTTCATCTCCTTGATTATCATGGTTATCTGCACTCATGTTGATTTATTTCTACCACTCATTATTTAATTTTATTATGTATTATTATGAGGTATTGTTTAACTTATTATATATTATATTACATATCTATTTATTCCTGTTACTTTCCCAATGCAATTAACTCTTCCTCATGCAATTTCATATCCAGTGTTTTTTCTTACTTTTCATTTCATTAAGCTGTGATGCTTTCTTTTATCTCTTTACATCTTTACACATTACAGCAAGATAAGACTTCAGTAAATTCTTATCTCTAATCTTAAGAGTACGTTGTTAGCATTATTTCATTGTTATTTTGGCAGCATGGTGGCTTAGTGGTTAGTACTGGTGCCTCACAGCAAGAAGGTCATGGGATCGATTCCCACCTGTGGCCTTTCTGTGTGGAGTTTGCATGTTCTCCCCATGTTTGTGTGGGTTTCCTGCAGGTGCTCCGGTTTCCTTCCACATTTAAAGACATGCAGGTACATACAGGTGAATTGGAAACTGTATAATTGTCCAGGCCTCCCTTGCAAAAGAGTTCTTGATCTCAATGGGACTAACCTGGTTAAATTAAATTAAATTTTGAGTGCATGGTGTGTTTTTAACTCCCATCATAGCTAACCTATTGATTATAAAGGATTAAAAAAGGGTTTTTCTCAAACACCGTGATTATAAAAGGTGAATCTAACACTCAGAGGCTTTATCTCATACAACAATTTCATATGACAAGTGTACAAAAAAGGAACTTGACCAGTTTCAGAATACCTATCGGGTTGGTAGTGATAGACCAAAATAAGCAGAGCGTCATGAGAAATTTTGAATATTTGAAACCTATCATTGAAATCTACGGTTGACCTAGCTATGTGTTAACTATCTACAAAAAATATAACTCATAACACAAGCATAACTCAACGCTAAAACTCCAGAGAATTTTGAGTTTTAATACCATTTGTATAAATTCTTATAGTTTAATCTTATAGAATTCTATAGTTTTCTGTTGCGACTCAGCTGAGTGGTGTTCTGATTCTTCACAGATCTCCTCTCTCCACCATCTGTCCAACCCTCATCTCCACCGTCTGTCCAACAGATGTCCCTCTCATAAGCAAATGCTAGTGGTGCACTGCACTGTCAATCCACTCAAATATTTTTGGATATGGGCAGTGTCGTCTCATTTGAGGGTGAGTGCTAAAGGGTTAAAATTTGATGCATATGATGCAATAATCCTACATCCGGGGACAGCCCTCATCTGTCCCCATCAGAAACATGGAACATTCTCTGAGATTTGGATAAAATTACATGCAAAGTGAAAATGCAAAGAAAAAGTGACGATGGGGTGGAAAGTGGATGTGTGTTGTGGTTTATTTATGACCAGGAGCTCAAAAATGTTGAGGCGGTTTGTGTAGGTGAGAGAACACAGCTGCTCTGTCAAAGTGTGTAGGCTCACACTTACCGACACGACCTCTCCCATTTGCCTCGTCTTCCCTTCTCCACCGGGAACTGAAAAACTGCACTTTTCACGACTGCTTCAGTGATTGCAGCCGAAAACAAACAGCACACCATTTGTCTGTTAGAAGTGATGCTGTGTTTGTGATGCACAACGGCAGGCTGTCCCCACAAGTGAAAAAATCCTGTGATATCACAGAGGGATTCAAACAAAACTGTTCTGCCCTATTCTGCAATGTTTTATTTTGAAAAAAAAAAACAAAAACAAAAATCAAATCGTCTCATGTTGCTGATTTTGTTTACATATATGACTGGCAATTCATATATTTGCAAAATTGTTTGTGACAGTTCCACAATGTGTTCCGAATCTACTGATGAAAAAGTGGCAGTGTATAAAAAAGAAAAAAAAAATTCTTGTAAGCTCAGGTTGAAATTCTCTGCCATTTCTTTGACCTACACTTTTATGTTTTATTTAAATCTGTAGCTCTTAAATTCTTTAAAGTGGCTGGATTTATGGTGAACTTCTAAATAATTACTGTCAATACTGCCTCCATTCCAGTGACAACAAAATGTCTAATATTGTGCATCAGTGTTGCACAGAGATCTGTTTTCCGTGCAGTGATTATAGTCTACCTTGAAGACTAGACTGAGAAATAAGCCAAAATGAGGAAAGTGCATTTAATTTTGCAATTACTATCCTCCTGTATGAATGAGATGGAATAATTGTAGTCTCCTCATGACATTCATCACTTAGCAGGCAGATTGAAGATGTCATGTTTGTCACATAATTATCTATTCCAGCATTACTGTCTGTGATAATTAATAATTAGCCACTGTGTCTTACTGTACACATAGGAATCTGCCGCAGAGCCGTACGGCGTCACGTTCCCATTTCTAAAGAGAATTACTCAGTCTGCTCTTCACAGCTCTGCCTCTGTGCTCTTGTCAATTTGCTGCAAATTGACGTAATGGCTGCTGAGATTTGGCCACATCGTGCACACAGTCTTCAGCTTTGGTGCTTTCAAAGTGACATGGCAAATCGGCTCCATACCATGTGACTTCAGGTTCCAAGCCAGCCCCTGCCAATAATAACCCAGAAAGAGGAAATTACATGACACAAATTTCAGTTATTGTTGCAACATTTTACAGATCTACATTTGTATTATTATAAATGTTCAGTCTGACACGGTTATTTGTTGCTTCTTTTATTATGAAAGAAAAAACCCTGAAAATATGTTGATTTCTGTAGTGAGACAGTGTCAAGTTTTTATGTTTTTTTTTGTTTTTTTCCTCATTTCCCAAAATACACTTGAACTGAGAACTTGAGATGTGTTGGCAGACATGTAAGTTGTGCTGGAGTTCCTTTCTGTCCCTATGTCTCTGTAAATGATGTAGAATACATTAAGGTGTATACTTGATGCACAACAAAAAATACTTTGAAATCATGTTTATTGGGATTTGGCACAAAACAATTAAAATGTATTTAATTTGTGCCTTAAAGTGTAGGTGACATGTTATGTCATGTTTTATTGAATATTTGAGACTAAAATTAAACAGCAGTTTGAAATTTATCCTTTCCTGGTGTGCATTTTCCGAAGAGATAAATATTCGGATTTTGAACTGTGCGCCACTAAAAAAAACAGGAACCTCCGGTCCAGTCATAACATTGGAGAAGAAGGAGGAAGTGATATCAGAACAAGAACCATTGTCTTCATAGCCCCTTTAATTTATTGATTAATTTATGGGTTTTTACAGGCTACTGACAGCCCAGTTTCCACTGCGTGATTCGGGCCGGAGCTGTACCATGTTTTTGGTGCGAGAACGGTTATTCTCGCCAGCAAATTCTTTTTGATTGGCAGGTGCAAACACTTATATTGATGAGCGCGCACTTGCACGGTGTCTGTGGCTTCTCCACTCGACATGGAGGCTAAACTGATTATTTTAAGATTTTTTTTGGTGGAGAGTGTGCCCAAGCATGAAAGAGTGGTGATAAGGAGCAGACTTCAGTGGGCACGTTGGTGAAGGGAACAGAGGTGATGAGGAAGTAATGGGTAGATATGGTATCAAGGATAGGAATGGGGAAAGACAGATGGTAGTTGATTTTGCAAAAAGGATGGAAATGGCTGTGGTGAATACCTACTTTAAGAAAAGGGAGGAGCACAGGGTAACATATAAGAGTGGAGGAAGGTGGACTACATTCTTTATAGGAGATGCAAGCTAAAAGAAATCACAGACTGTAAGGTGGTAGCAGGAGAGAGTGTCACTAGACAGCATAGGATGGTTGTTTGTAGGATGACTTTAGAGGTAAAGAAGAAGAAGAGAGTGAGAGCTCAACAAAGGATCAGATGGTGGAAGCTGAAGGGGGAAGACTGTTGTGTGAAATTTAGCGAGCAGGTGAGAGAAGCACTAGTTGGAGGGGAAGCAATTTTGGACAACTGGAAAAGTACTGCAGATGTGGTGAGGGAGACAGCTAGGACAGTACTCGGTATGACATCTGGACAGTGGAAGGAAGACAAGGAGACTTGGTGGTGGAATGAAGAGGTCCAGGAAAGCATAAGGAGAAAGAGGTTGGTGAAAATGTTTTGGGATAGATAGATAGATGAAGAAAGTAGACAGGAGTACAAGGAGATGCAGCGTAAGGCGAGAAGAGAAGTGGCAAAAGCAAAGGAAAAGGCATATTGCAAGCTGTACAAGAAGTTGAATAGTAAGGAAGGAGAAAAGGACTTGTACTGATTGGCCAGACAAAGGGACAGAGCTGGAAAGGATGTGCAGCAGGTTAGGGTGGTAAAAGATGCACATGGTAATGTGCTGACAAGTGAGGAGTGTGTGCTGAGAAGGTGGAGGGAATATTTTGAAGAGTTGATGAATAAAGAAAATGAGCGAGAGAAAAGGCTGGATGATGTGGTGAGAGTAAATCAGGAAGTAAAAGAGATTAGCAAGGAAGAAGTGAGGGCTGCTATGAAGAGGATGAAGAGTGGAAAGGCAGTTGGTCCAGATGACATTCCAATGGAGGCATGGAAATGTCTAGGAGAGATGGCAGTAGAGTTTCTAACCAGATTGTTTAATAAAATCTTGGAAAGTGAGAGGATGCCTGAGGAGTGGAGACGAAGTGTGCTGGTTTCTATTTTCAAGAACAAGGGTGATGTGCAGAGCTGCAGTAACTACAGAGGCATAAAGCTGATCAGCCACAGCATGAAGTTATGGGAAAGAGTAGTAGAAGCTAGGCTTAGAAAACAGGTGAAGATCTGTGAGCAGCAATATGGCTTCATGCCGAGAAAGAGCACTACAGATGCAATGTTTGCTCTGAGAATACTGTTGGAAAAGTACAGAGAAGTGTTGCGGAAAGTGTAATGCACGGACCCACAACAGGGCGCGCAAATGAACGGTCAATAGATAATCCAATAAATACAATTTATTGTGGCAAATGTGCACAACAGGTCGAATACTGCTTTTAGACAGTCAATTACAAAATACAACAGGTGACGTGTGGGCAGGCCCGAGGGTAGGAGACGCCTATCCAGAGAAGAGCCGGGGCCCACAAGGTTCTGCCGCCAACGAAGACCTGCAGTACACTGAAGCCGCCAAGTCCCGAGTCCCCAGGTGGCCTCTGCTTCAGCTGTCAGATCCGATACTGCTGGCAGGAAGAAAAACAGGTTAATGGTGGGTGTGTGGACACCCAGTAAGCAGTCAGCAACTCACAATGTTTATCCACTTGGAGGGAACACCTTCACCTCCAACTCTGGAACAAGTTAACGGCAGAGCCTGAACTACTACTTATCGTAAGTGGAATGAGGAGTGAAGATCGTCACTTCCCCACCATCCACAAACCCAGCTCCAGCTGCAAGTAGAGTTCCAGGTACTCCTGCAAAAGGTTCAGAACAAACAAGGTATGTGCGTTCGGCACAGAAAAACAGCTGAGAGAATTACCCGAGTGGTAAACTGATATCTCGGCAGAGATGTGGTGTCTCTTCCAGGCTTTTATAGTGATGATGATGATGATTGCTGACAGCTGTCAGTCCTGGCTCCTGGGTAGTGACTGCGCCCTCTGGTGCCTGAAACCCGACTACAGGCAGGGCGCCCTCTGGCGTTGGCCAACAGTACCTCCTCTTCGGGTGGCCCACACAACAAGAAGGACAGAAAGAGTTACATTGTGTGTTTGTGGACTTAGAAAAAGCATATGATAGGGTGCCAAGAGAAGAGCTGTGGTATTGTATGAGGAAGTCTGGAGTGGCAGAGAAGTATGTTAGGCTAGTGCAGGACATGTACAAGAATAGTGTGACAGTGGTGAGATGCGCAGTCGGAATGACAGACACATTCAAGGTGGAGGTGGGATTACACCAAGGATCAGCTCTGAGTCCTTTCTTGTTTGCAGTGATGATGGACAGGTTGACAGATGAGATCAGACAGGAGTCCCCATGGACTATAATGTTTGCAGATGACATTGTGATCTGTAGTGAGAGTAGAGAGCAAGTTGAGTCTAGTCTGGAGAAGTGGAGATATGCTTTGGAGAGAAGGGGAATGAAAGTCAGTAGAAGCAAGACTGAGTACATGTGTGTGAATGAGAGGGAGCCCAGTGGAATAGTGCAGTTACAAGGAGTAGAAGTGGTGAAAGTAGATGAGTTTAAATATTTGGGGTCAACTGTTCAAAGTAATGAAGAGTGTGGTAGAGAGGTGAAGAAGAGAGTGCAGGCAGGGTGGAGTGGGTGGAGAAAGGTGGCAGGAGTGATTTGTGACCGAAGAATATCAGCAAGAGTGAAGGGGAAAATTTACAAAACAGTAGTGAGACCAGCTATGTTGTATGGTTTAGAGACAGTGGCACTAACAAAAAGACAGGAGGCAGAGCTAGAGGTGGCAGAGCTAAAGATGTTGAGATTCTCTTTGGGAGTGACAAGAATGGACAAGATTAGGAATTAACATATCAGAGGGACAGCTCAGGTGGGACGGTTTGGAGACAAAGTCAGAGAGGCGAGATTGAGATGGTTTGGACATGTGCAGAGGAGGGACCCAGGGTATATAGGGAGAAGGATGCTGAGGATGGAGCCACCAGGCAGGAGGAGAAGAGGGAGACCAAAGAGGAGGTTCATGGATGTGCTGAGAGAGGACATGCAGGTGGTTGGTGTGACAGAGGAAGATACAGAGGACAGGGTGAGATGGAAACGATTGATCTGCTGTGGCGACCCCTAACGGGAACAGCCGAAAGACAAAGAAGAAGTTTTATTTTATTGTTTTATGGGATAATTTTGTCGCATGCAGACTGAGACGTTATAATCAGATGAGGAACTAGGAGTCTTTCAACTTGCAGTGCAAAGCGGCTCGTTAACAACAGAGACTCAATCCATCAGCCGCAATAACGGTTTACAGCCGGTGCTGCTGGCACCAAACTCCTATGTGACAAATGAACTTTTCTTCAACCAGGACAGAAGGAATTAAAATATTTTCAGATGCCATTTTGTAAAAGTGGATAAGTTTAAAGATGATCTCACTGAAACAGACAGGTAAGACTATATTATTTACTCCTTCTGTGAATGGTTTTAATATTTAATAATAACGTGTCACACTACTAAAGTACTGTAAATTAACTGTATTCAAAAAGGAAACAATATTTATTTTAAAAATAAATGATATTCTCAGTCTCTTGTTATTTTTCAGATCTGAAATGTATGTACCTTTTTCGAAGAAAAAAAAAACTAAATAAAAAAATCCACACTTCCTTATCACTTTTTTCTGATGTCAAGGACAGTAAAACAAACTTAAAAAAAATTATCAGTCAATTATGACCACAGAGCTGGGAAAAAAGGTTATCATCTGCTGCATGCCGAAATCGCCTGCATTATTTATTTATTTTATAATCACCATTCTGTGTTCTGATCTGATATCATCACTGTTGTCAGACTGAAGGTTTTCCTCCAGTCTTTTGTCTCCCACATTGTGGTCTAAATAAGGCTCAAAACCATAAGTCTGTGTCCCCACAGCTTCTACAGAATCACCTTCAGACTGGACTTAAAAAAAAAAAAGCTCCACAAAAAAAAAAAATCGTCCGAAAACAGCTCAACCTCCTCCGTGTTTACAATTGATTTTTGATGAAATTTTTTGATGCTTAAATTCGTTGAGTAAATTAAACTTGACTGATACTGTAATACTAAGCATATTATTATTGGTATTGTTATAATAATTATTATTATTTATAAAGCACTTCCAGCTGCAGCTGGTCTGCTCTGTGTCAGTCTGATCCCATCAGATCTCAGAAGCTAAGCAGTGCAGGATCTCGTTAGTACTTGGATGAGAGACCTCTTCGGAACACCAGCGGCTGTGTGTGTTTCTCCAGGTAAAACTGGAGTTGCAACAGGAAGGGCATCTGGTGTAAAACTTGTGCCAAATACCGATGCGGATCTGACTGTATCCGCTGTGGCGACCCCGAACGATACGAGAGCAGCTGAATGGACAACAGCAACATAAAGCACTTCCAGGTCAAAAGTTTCAATGTGCTGTATATATCGGAACATTCAATTGTAACCTTATTAAATATAGCAAATGTATATATAATATTAATTTTACCTCATTGAATGTAATTATTCATGCAAATCAATCTAGCAGAATTTGTTGAATTAATATAATTTGCAATGATTTAACAATTTGAATTCAAGGAATTGTGTATTTTTCCTCATGTACCTTTTACCATTGTACTCTGGAATTAAAACTTTGTTAATACTGTCGTATTATAGTCAGCAGAAAAACTGCTTTTCCTTGATATTCTATTTTTTTTTTTATGTTGAAGTGTGTTATCAACATTTTGTGTATGCTGTTATGCTATTATACAGACAAGAAAACAAGTTTACAAATGGTTCAGTTGAATTTGAATGAACACCGGGAAGTGTGTGTGTTTTTCCAGGTAAAACTGGAGTTGCATCAGGAACAGCGACCCTGAACAAACAGGAGCAGTCAAAAGGACAACAACAACAACAAGAGAAAATTTGGTATGTCAGCCAAAATTCTCAGCAACCTCTACAAGTGTACTATTGAGTGTGTCATCACCACTGACATCACAGTCTGGTACAGTAATTGCACAGTCCAAGACAGGAAGGCTGATTAAGACCTCACAGTACATCTCTGGGGCAGCCTTCCCCTCACTGCGGGACATTTACCAAACACACAACCTCATCAAGGACAGTACACACCCCCAACACTCACTCTTCACACTCCTACCATCAGACAGATGCTACAGGAGTCTGAAATCCAGGACTACTAGGCTGTTGAACAGCTTCTACCCACAGGCCATTAAGCGTCTCAATAACTCTCTTACACTGACCCCTCCATCACCTGAGTGACTGTTATTTCACTGTCAATCTTCTCATCAATATTACTATTATCCTCTAAATATTTATTATAATAGGTCTGTTCATTATTTATGCATCGATGCATCTTACGACTCCTGCACCAGCAGGAAATGCTGATAAACTACACAAATTGCACGAACTGTACATCCCTTAAATAGTGTATTTAATACATTCTTCATTCTAATAATGTGTATTTTATAATGTGCTTTTTTGAATCATCTGCCATGAACTTTGTACATGCAAATTTTCTAGGGAGAATGAACAGAGTAATAATTTCATAGTGTGGTATAGCTATCTCTTTTTACTGTGGACATGACAATAAAAAACTCTTAACAACAACAATGTTGACAGAAAGACGACCCTGATACACAAAGACGCTACAGCCTGCTTATTTATTTTTCACCCGAGGAACACACAGTAAGTATGGACCCTGAGACCACAGGGCTTGAGCCGGCACATAAGGCTCAAGCAGCTCCAGGAAATAACAGGACAGACTATAAAAAAGCCCTCCGTAAAGCTAGGACATCTTACTACTCATCACTAATTGAAGAAAATAAGAACAACCCCAGGTTTCTTTTCAGCACTGTAGCCAGGCTGACAAAGAGTCAGAGCTCTATTGAGCCGAGTATTCCTTTAACTTTAACTAGTAATGACTTCATGACTTTCTTTGCTAATAAAATTTTAACTATTAGAGAAAAAATTACTCATAACCATCCCAAAGACGTATCGTTATCTTTGGCTGCTTTCAGTGATGCCGATATTTGGTTAGACTCTTTCTCTCCGATTGTTCGGTCTGAGTTATTTTCATTAGTTACTTCATCCAAACCATCAACATGTCTATTAGACCCCATTCCTACCAGGCTGCTCAAGGAAGCCCTACCATTATTTAATGCTTTAATGGCCAATCTCCAACCTTCCCTTTCTCTCAAAAATTCTTGAAAGGGTAGTTGTAAAACAGCTAACTGATCATCTGCAGAGGAATGGTCTATTTGAAGAGTTTCAGTCAGGTTTTAGAATTCATCATAGTACAGAAACAGCATTACTGAAGGTTACAAATGATCTTCTTATGGCCTCAGACAGTGGACTCATCTCTGTGCTTGTTCTGTTAGACCTCAGTGCTGCTTTTGATATTGTTGACCATAAAATTTTATTACAGAGATTAGAGCATGCCATAGGTATTAAAGGCGCTGCGCTGCGGTGGTTTGAATCATATTTATCTAATAGATTACAATTTGTTCATGTAAATGGGGAATCTTCTTCACAGACTAAGGTTAATTATGGAGTTCCACAAGGTTCTGTGCTAGGACCAATTTTCTTCACTTTATACATGCTTCCCTTAGGCAGTATTATTAGACGGCATTGCTTAAATTTTCATTGTTACGCAGATGATACCCAGCTTTATCTATCCATGAAGCCAGAGGACACACACCAATTAGCTAAACTGCAGGATTGTCTTACAGATATAAGGGCATGGATGACCTCTAATTTCCTGCTTTTAAACTCAGATAAAACTGAAGTTATTGTACTTGGCCCCACAAATCTTAGAAACATGGTGTCTAACCAGATCCTTACTCTGGATGGCATTACCCTGACCTCTAGTAATACTGTGAGAAATCTTGGAGTCATTTTTGATCAGGATATGTCATTCAAAGTGCATATTAAACAAATATGTAAGACTGCTTTTTTGCATTTACGCAATATCTCTAAAATTAGAAAGGTCTTGTCTCAGAGTGATGCTGAAAAACTAATTCATGCATTTATTTCCTCTAGACTGGACTATTGTAATTCATTATTATCAGGTTGTCCTAAAAGTTCCCTGAAAAGCCTTCAGTTAATTCAAAATGCTGCAGCTAGAGTACTGACGGGGACTAGAAGGAGAGAGCATATCTCACCCATATTGGCCTCTCTTCATTGGCTTCCTGTTAATTCTAGAATAGAATTTAAAATTCTTCTTCTTACTTATAAGGTTTTGAATAATCAGGTCCCTTCTTATCTTAGGGACCTCATAGTTCCATATCACCCCAATAGAGCGCTTCGCTGTCAGACTGCAGGCTTACTTGTAGTTCCTAGGGTTTGTAAGAGTAGAATGGGAGGCAGAGCCTTCAGCTTTCAGGCTCCTCTCCTGTGGAACCAGCTCCCAATTCGGATCAGGGAGACAGACACCCTCTCTACTTTTAAGATTAGGCTTAAAACTTTCCTTTTTGCTAAAGCTTATAGTTAGGGCTGGATCAGGTGACCCTGAACCATCCCTTAGTTATGCTGCTATAGACTTAGACTGCTGGGGGGTTCCCATAATGCACTGAGTGTTTCTTTCTCTTTTTGCTTTGTATGCACCACTCGGCATTTAATCATTAGTGATTGATCTCTGCTCCCCTCCACAGCATGTCTTTTTCCTGGTTCTCTCCCTCAGCCCCAACCAGTCCCAGCAGAAGACTGCCCCTCCCTGAGCCTGGTTCTGCTGGAGGTTTCTTCCTGTTAAAAGGGAGTTTTTCCTTCCCACTGTCGCCAAGTGCTTGCTCACAGGGGGTCGTTTTGACCATTGGGGTTTTTATGTAATTATTGTATGGCCTTGCCTTACAATATAAAGCGCCTTGGGGCAACTGTTTGTTGTGATTTGGCGCTATATAAATAAAATTGATTGAAATTGATTGATTGAGACTACCAACAGTAATACAGTCTCATCTAATAATCTACACCAGGGGTGGCCAACGTGTTCCAGAAAGGACCAAGAGGGTGCAGGTTTTCTTTGCAGCCACTGACTCCACCAGGTGATTTCACTGATTAATATCACTTTGATCAGATGGAATCAGTTAATCTTGGCCCTTTCTGGAACAAGTTGCCCACACCTGATCTACACACACACTCATCTTCAAAAGCTTATCCAAGATCTGAGCCTATCCCAGCAGTCAGGGGCAATGCCAGGGATTTTGGGCCCCATGAAAAGAAATCTTACTCTTACTACTACTAATCTTACTATTTTGTATTATTGTCATGGGCCACTGGAATCCTTCTCTTTATTTCTCTCCTTTTTGGCACCTTTGCCGGCAGTCATTGGGTGTGAGGCAAGGTACACCCTGGACAGGGAGCCAGTCTGTCGCAGGGCCAATAGACAAAAACACATTCACACCCGCACGCACACCTACAGACAATTTAAAGTTTCAAATTCACCTTTGGATGTGGGAGGAAGCCAGAGCACCTGGAGGGAACACATGCAAACACGGGGAGAACATGTAAACTCCACACAGAAAGGCCACAGGTGGGAATCGATCCAATGACCTTCTCACTGCGAGGCAACAGTGCTAACCACTAAGCCACCATTCTGCCTTCTAATGATCTAGTAATAGTAAAATAGCAATCTAGCAATAAAAGGATGGTTAAAAAAAAACTGTAATCTAATAATATAATATAGGCTTTTATTGTCATCATACATATACATACGAGGTCTATTAAATTTGAATGACGTGCGATTCCACAAATCATGCTTGAACCCTCGTGCGCATGCGTGAGTTTTTTCACGCGTGTCGGTGACGTCATTTCCCTGTGGGCAGGCCTTGAGTGAGATGTGGTCCCGCCCTCTCGGCTGAATTCCTTTGTTTCACACGCTGCTCGAGACGGCGCGTGTTGCTTTATCAAATTTTTTTTCTGGACCTGTGAGGAATATCCGAGTGGACACTATTCAAGAAATTAAGCTGGTTTTCGGTGAAAAGTTTAATGGCTGATGAGAGATTATGGGGTGTTTCTGTCGCTGTAAGGACTTCCCACAGAGCGGGACGTCCTGCAGCGCTTCCAGGCACCGTCATCGGCCTGTTTCGACCTGAAAACATCCTAATTTAAGGCTTAATTCACCCAGGACGTCGTGAGAGAACAGAGAAGATTCAGAAGAGGCCAGCATGAGGACTTTATGCGGACATTCCACTGGTTAAGGACATTTTTTAAGGAAAGACGTGCGCGCAAATTCGTCACGGAAACGACTCGGCAAATCTGTGTGCGCCGCGAAAGGAAAAACACCTCCGTGTTGAAAACCATTTGTAAAATTCAGGTGGCTTTTGATGGCTTTCAACAAGTGAGTAACTGAGAAATTGTTTAACAGCTTGGGCATGTTCCAACTTGTCCTTTAAGGTTTCCAACAGAGGTGTTTTTCCTGTCGCGACCCCCCGCGGTCAGGTCCGGCCCGACATGCGACTCTGCCCGCATGTTCTTTCATTACAAAATGTCCATTAACAATGGAATGTCCGAATAAACTCCTCATGCCGACTTCTTCTGAAAGTTCTCTGTTCTCTGATGACTTACTGGGTCAACAGAGCCTGAAATGTGGAAGTTTTCAACTTGAAACGGCGAGACGCTGCCGCCTCGAAGCGCAGATCGCCGTCAGGCGCCGTGGGCCGTCCTTACGGCGACACTACCAGACCAAAATCTTTCATCAGCCGTTAAAATTTTTATTGAAAACCAGCTGAATTTATCGAATGGTGTCCACTCAGTTGTGCCTTACAGTTTTTGAAAAAAATTTGATCAAACAAAGCAGCAGTCTCTGAGCCATTCCTAAACAATGAAAAAAATCGACGAGAGGGTGGGCGACTCCTCACTCAAAGACTGCCCACAGGTGAATGACGTAACCGACAGGCGTGAAAAAACTCTCTCATGCCCACGAGGGTTCAAGCATGTCTGATGTAATCACACGTGATTCAAATCCATATGGTTTTTGAAAAAAATAATAAGGTCGGATACTTTTCTAATAGACCTCGTACAATGAAATTTGTCCTCTGCATTTAACCCATCCTAATTGCAGTTAGACACAATCCAACCACTAGGAGCGGTGGGCCGCCACAGTCCGGCACTTGGGACCAACTCCAGATGCAGAGACGCTGCCTTGGTCAGGGCAGAGAAAGGAACAGTCCCTAAATAAACATGTTTTTGATTGTGGAGGAAACTTATCTGGTTGGAGTGTGAAGCGAAGCCGTCGCTGATCACACCAAACGCCAATCCCACAGATAAGGCAACACCACAGGAAAACGGCTGCAAAAAGAGTTCAGACTATTTGTTAGAGTTGAATACAGCTGAGAAGTTACCTCCAAGGTAGCTGATTTCTCGGCGAGAAGGTGGAGTTGCAGTCCGGCCTTTGTAGTGATGGTAATGAGTGACAGCTGGTGCTGATAAGTGACAGCTGTCACTCCCAGCGGCTCCGACGCCCTCTCGTGTTTGGAGCCCGCACTCCAAGCAGGGCGCCATCTGGTGGTGGTGGGCCAGCAGTACGTCCTCTTCAGCGGCCCACACAACACACGGAGCCTATCCCAGTGGTCATAGGGCATGAGGCGGGGTACAGCCTGGCCAGGACACCAGCCTGTCACAGGGCTACATATAGACAGGCAAACACATTCACACCCACACGCACACCTATGGACAGTTTAAAGTGTCCACAAATTCATACATTCCCATCTATTTGTCAGCTCGTGGGCAGGTATGATGTCACCAAAAACAAGGAAAAATTTGTTTTGCATTTATTATTGTTGTTATTCTAACCTTAATGCTAACCATAACCCTAAATGCAAAAGCGCATTTCTGAAGATTCAACGCAAAATTTGCATTGTACATGCATGTAAATTTTCTCATTGATGGCAAATTCTATCAAGCTGCATGGTCAGGAATTGCTCGACAGAAATGCATGGCTAAAACAAACAGCTCTGGTTATTAAAAGGCTTTAAAGGTGAGGATTGCAGTCAAGGAAAAGCAGCAGTACAAAAATCATCAGGCAAAAAGGCATAGTTGTTGCAACAGGCTGGAGGTCAGGAACACACGGGGAGGCAGGCAGGACTATGGAACACAGGTACAGAGCTGGAATGAAGGCACAAGGCACAACAATCTGGCAAAGAGCTAACACCCAGTGAGCTTAATAAACCCAAAGAGTCCCCAAATTTGGGGAGTTGCCCCGATTTGGAACATTTGAACGCTCATAACTAACCAATGCTGAGACCAAAATACACTTATTATGCATCAAAATGTCAAGTGAAGTCTCCTCTAAAAAGTATCCACTTCAATCACATATCAACTAACCACAGCTCAAACGCCAAGCAAATAAAGACATAAATCGGAATTCATTTTTTGGGCAAAAAAAAAAAAAACTCATTTACTCCTACCAAGTATTATTTACTTTGAATTTTTTTGGCATCCACAACATCCCCTAGGACCTGTCTTTTAGCTGATACAAAGTTTTGCATTTTTGATCTTGTACAAGCTGAGAAATGAATCATAGTGTACGGGTATGTGATATTGGAAAAATAGGCCCTAGGGCTTAAGAGATTAAATAACCCCAGGTGATAATCAGCAAATCAGGAACAGGTGTGCATGGAATCATCATAACAAGGGCGTGGCCAGAGAGAGAGAAACACCCATCGTTAAGAACCATGAGAAAGACAAGAGAAGTAGAGACAGACAGACCCAAGCAGAAAAAAAAAACAGCAAGAGATTAAACAAACAAAAACAAAGAAAAATAACAGATCAGAGAAAAAAATGAAAACAGATAATCAAACAAACTCAAACCTTGACAAATTCATAGGAATACGCACAAAATATTGCACTTTATTTTTGATATGATATTCAAAACATGTCATGTTATACGTTTTGCAACGATGTTCCTTAATAGGATTCAGTCCCAGTTACTTGCCACCAAGGTTGGGTAGGATTACTTTGAAAGAATACATGTGGATTATATGTATGTATGTACATACATTTGGATTACCTGTAATCTGATTACTTTTGGATTACATTTCAAAGTAATCCTATCCAACCTTGCTTGCGACTCAGTGAGTGGAGCAGTCTTGCTTCATGTCTGAAAATTTAATCATCAATCACATCCTAAAGCCCCGTTTACACATAGACGGTAAGAGCTCCCGGAAGCGTCCCGGAAGAGTTTTTGGCCGTCTTAAGGATCACACGCCGTTGTTAACGCCGGCACTAGGGGGCGTGGCTTAGTTCCGGCTTTACCGGGAATCATCAAAAAAATTATATAACATGTCGAATAATTCCGGGAGCGCTCCCGGAGAATTCGCGTGACGACGGAGACAACGCGCACAACGGCGTTTGATACTTTTTAATCGCCATTTCATCCTGCCCCTTACTGTAGTGCCGCAGTTTACACCGCCGTAATTGGCGACCGGCGTTGTATCCCTGATCAACGGCGTGTAAAACGGCGATAGAGCCCACATTGGCGTCCTCAAGGGCGTTTTAACTGGCGACAGAGGCAGACAAAATGGCAGCACTAGCGGACAGTACACCGTTCTAAACGCCACCTCCCTGTTAATGGCGTTCCAAATGGCCGATAGGCGGCGGTCAAAATAAAAACGCTAGCGCGCTGCATGCAGGCCTCTCACTCGTGGCCAGCTCCAGATATTTTTGCAGAGAAGCTCCAGTATGCCTCCTAAAAGAAAATTGGCAGTGGCAAGGACTTACCAAGAGGTCTGGTTCAGAAGCAGAGGGTAGCCCTGTGGTGGAGACGGAGCAACACGTTGAGGAGGGGAAAAGGAGAAGAAAAGGCTGATGATCTCCCTCCCCCTGCAGTGACAGAGGCATGTATTCCTGCTGCTTCAGCCTATTATACTCTGGGGGCGGTGCCTTATGCAAAAGTTCCTGGAGTAACGCAGGATTTGCCTGGATAAATCCAGCGGTACACAGGGCATTATCGGCAGCAGCAGAACACCGTCTATGTGTAAACTAGGCTTAAGTCTATGAGTACTCACTGAGCACTTGCACAAGCATCACTGTGTTTCTTTGTAGCCTGTGTTGTGAAAGTGTAGTGACACGGACCCACAACAGGGGGCGCAAATGAACGGACAATAGAAGGAGTCAAATTTGAACACTTTACTGTTGTGAATGCCACAACCATACACAGCAGATTATAGAATGATACAAAGTCAATGGATAAAGGTTGGCTTCCTGTTAATTCTAGAATAGAATTTAAAATTCTTCTTCTTACTTATAAGGTTTTGAATAATCAGGTCCCATCTTATCTTAGGGACCTCGTAGTACCATATCACCCCAATAGAGCGCTTCACTCTCAGACTGCAGGCTTACTTGTAGTTCCTAGGGTTTGTAAGAGTAGAATGGGAGGCAGAGCCTTCAGCTTTCAGGCTCCTCTCCTGTGGAACCAGCTCCCAATTCAGATCAGGGAGACAGACACCCTCTCTACTTTTAAGATTAGGCTTAAAACTTTCCTTTTTGCTAAAGCTTATAGTTAGGGCTGGATCAGGTGACCCTGAACCATCCCTTAGTTATGCTGCTATAGACGTAGACTGCTGGGGGGTTCCCATGATGCACTGTTTCTTTCTCTTTTTGCTCTGTATGCACCACTCTGTATTTAATCATTAGTGATCGATCTCTGCTCCCCTCCACAGCATGTCTTTTTCCTGGTTCTCTCCCTCAGCCCCAACCAGTCCCAGCAGAGGACTGCCCCTCCCTGAGCCTGGTTCTGCTGGAGGTTTCTTCCTGTTAAAAGGGAGTTTTTCCTTCCCACTGTAGCCAACTGCTTGCTCACAGGGGGTCGTTTTGACCGTTAGGGTTTTACATAATTATTGTATGGCCTTGCCTTACAATATAAAGCGCCTTGGGTCAACTGTTTGTTGTGATTTGGCGCTATATAAAAAAATTGATTGATTGATTGATAAAGGTGTCGTGTGGGCAGGCTCGACGATAGGAGAAGTCCGTCTAGAGAAGAACCGGAACCACACGATTTCCTCCGCCACCGAACCCGAAGGATACTGGAGCTGCCAGGTCCCGAGTCCCTCAGGTTGCCACCGTCTCCGCGTGTCGGATCTGATACTGCTGGCGAAGAGCAAAGACAGTCAAGTGTGGGTGTGTGTACACCCAGTAACAACAACGGTGGGAATTCCACCTCCACCTCAAATCACACACTCGTGCAGCTCCTGTTTAAGCACTTATCTGGAAAGAGTGAGAGGCGAAGACGTCAGCACTCTCACAAACCACCAATCAGCTGACAAGGTACCACAGGACAATGACTGCTAACAGAGCACACGTAAGTTATAATTTCTTTAGTACGGCAGAGAATATTACCTCCTTAGAAGAACGATATCTCGGCGACGTGGTGGAGGTGTCATCCTGCTTTTATCCGGGTTGAAGTGCAGATGATCGGTGACAGCTGTCACAGTTGATGAGTGACAGCTGTCACCTCGGCTGTTCCTGTGAGGCGGCAGTGCCCTCTAGTGCCTGAAGCCCGCACTTCAGGCAGGGCGCCCTCTGGTGGTGGGCCAGCAGTACCTCCTCTTCTGGCGGCCCACACAACACTGTGTTGATTTTTGTCAAGTGTTTGAGTTGACTGACCATGTTGCTCTCTGTGACCTCCTGAGAATTTGCAGCATTCCCAAAATGTTGCCAGACATCATTGCCAGCCTGTTCACAGGTACTGTGAGTGCTGTGTGGATTACTGGTGTTCCTCATGGATGTGTACTGCCTCCTACTGTGTCCAGTATGTGCGGGGACTGACCCTCGAGCAAGTCCACCAATGTTGCACGAGGAGTATACTCCACATCAGGTGGGAAGACTACAGCACTAACATCAGCATCCCAGCTGAAGCCGAGCTCTAGAGCATCGAGTGCGTCATCATCAAGAACCAGCTTTGGTGGGTGGGTCATGTTGTTAGGATGGATAACAGCTGACTGCCCAAGCAGATGTTTTACTCCCAGCTGAGTGAAGGAAAGGAGTCCAGAGGAAGGAAAAAGAAACTCTACAAGGACCTGCTGAAGCACAACCTCGAGAGCTGCTCCATCGAATGGAACACCTGAGAAGAACAGGTGCAGGTGAGAAATGATCATCACGGGAGTGGAAGTCTTGGGGAGGTGATGGTCTAGTGGTTAAGCGTTGGGCTCAAACCAGAGGATCCTCAGTTCAAAACCCAGCAAGACTGGAAAATCACTAAAGGGCCCTTGAGCAAGGTCCTTAATCCCCAAGTTGCTCCCGGGGTGTAGTGAGCACCTTGCATGGCAGAACCCTGACATCGGTGTGTGAGTGTGTTTGTGTGAATGTGAGTCATAATTGTAAAGCACTTTGTGCTTCTGATGCAGATGGAAAAGCATGATATAAATGCAGTCCATTTCTCATTTAAGGGCCCTGTCCCACTGGGGAGAGGATTAATTGCGCATGAATTGAGTACACAAATTACAGGCATTCGTTATCGTCCGCAACAAAAATGGCCAAAAATGACAAATGTCCCAGTATGAATTATGTATATATTAATAATGTACAGCGAATATATGATGAACAATCACAGTTGTATAACGCATGTAGTGAGGAAACGGATCCAACGCATTGCGATTATCACGGCAGTGTTACGGGTGTATTATGAATGCATCGTGCATGTGTTTGCGCGTGCACGGCATCTGCATTGTGGTCATAAAAGAAGCGCACTCACTTCTTTCGGCATCACTATTCACACCAACAATACAGCCTCTGGCGCATTTGCTGGACTTGGACAAGTTGATTGGAGTAAACAAGCAGTGAACAGGGCGAGTGGGAACGTCAGCAGATCGCACCAGAGCGCAGCTCGTCTGAACGATTATAACAAGAAGTTAAATCTGTTATAAACTTAGAAATAAATACTGTAACAGCTGCAGACAAGAAGGAAAAAACACGCAACTGTTTTATCAAGCCTTGACAATGTAAACAAGTCAAATAATTACCTTTTTAGATGGCTCAAAATACTTTCTGCAGCTTGTTAGCCATTTGTGCGCGCAAACGGACCAGCTGCAGCTTCCTCTGTGATTCAGGAGGTGATTAGAGCCGTTTTCAACAGCCAATTTGCAGAATAAAATGATTAATCCGCCACAAAATAATTATTTTATATATGCAGAGTCCAGCGCAGAGCGCGTGGCAGCCGGTAGAACAAAGAACAACATCCAGCTGTGAACACAGCGCATCTGATTTGCATCCGCCGCAAACCAGATGCAAAGCAGACGTAATAAAAACGCTTTATTCGTGGCCAATCTGTATGCAGTTGCTACAACTTATTTTAGTCCCTGATGTGGACATGATGGGCACGCAAAATATCCGTTTTACACACTGTCCCAGTCCGCTGCCGATATCAGTTGCGGATATCAGCAGATGACGGCGAATATACAGTGCATAGATTGAGTATGTATTGTGTATGTATGGAGTATGTAAGGCAGGTGTCATCTGCAGCCAAAATTTTGTGCAGCTCAAAAATCCTGGTAACTGAAAAACGTGCCTCTGCAGTAATTGCGGACGTGTGCGGGTGTCAGCCGACTCATACAAGCATGTTTCACGCATATTGCGGATGTTAAGCAAATATGAGCCAATTTTGTGCACAATCCATACGCAAATCCTCCAAAACGCCAGTGGGACCGGGCCCTAAATGTTCAAAAAACTGGATGAGTAACAGAGGAGAAGAGAAAGAGGAAGGAGAGAGATCAAGGGCTTCTGTGTGTTCCGAGGATGAACAAAAAGTCTGTGGGGTATAGAGCCTTCTACCGTGGTCCCGCTCTTTGGAAAGATCTACCTGCTGTTATTCGGCAGTCTGACACGGTGGAGACTTTTAAATCAAGACTGAAGACCCACTTTTTTAGACTGTCTTATCACTAATTTAATCTGTTTGTGTTTGGTTTGTAATTTCTTTTTATTCTACTGTGTTTTACCTTTTTATTGTGCTTTTCTTGCTTTTAATTTTGATTTTAGATTAATATGTGTTGTGAATTGTGTGAAGCACCTTGGGGCGACTTTGTTGTGAGTTGGCGCTATATAAATTAATAAATTGAATTGAAATTGAAGATTCTGACCGACAGAAGCTTCCACATGCAGTGTCTGTCAGAAACAGTGCACATCAAGACTGGGCCTGTGCAGTCATCTCCGAGTCCACTGTTCTGTCCGGAAATTGATCAAGAGACCATCTTCATCCCTACCGAGAGATTGACATGAGGACGATGGACTGAGTGTAATAATTCTCTGTCTGTGTATTGCTATTTTTTAAAAGTGTAGTTAGTATAGTTGCACAGCCATTTGTGTTTGACTTTGGTGATGATGTTTGTGCACTCACTTTCCACATATAAATGAAACATGACTGATGGTCATAACGATTGTTAGCTCTTCTTCCAGGAGGGAACAAGCAAAAAGCTGTCTGGGTCGGTACAGTGATGGTCTTGACTTGAAATAATTAGGAACAATTATATCACAGCAGCCTGTGATTCTGCTGACCACATGTCCACTAAATATCACACTGTTGTTGATTTTTGCCCATTAGTTTAAAAAAAAAAATAGATGAGGAGCAATCAGCACCCACAGGCATGTGGACATAAAATCAATAGCTTTGAAAATGGTTGTTCAAGCTACCATCAAAAATGCTATTTCCCTTCCGTGTTGCTGGCTGAAAGTGTGACAGTCCAAAAAGCGTGCTAAAATGAACACGGCTGTGCTTTTGCTTGATGTTCTGCTCCTTTGGATTTGAGCATTCGGTGGCACTGAGGTGTCGGCATTAAGTCTGGAAATGATTGTGCATTGAGGTGGAAGTGACAGATGTTAAATATATCCGTTCGATGTGTCAGTGATGGCTCTACCATTTTGTCATGCTGCACGCTCCAGCTGCAGAGCCACTATTGAGTGTCTTCAGGATCCTGATTTAACCAGGCGTGAGACTTTTTTGCACGATGCAGGGGCTCATGGGATGCCCTGCTGAAGGGTCCCAGGCTGATTGCTGGTTACTGGAGACTGATTGGTTCTGCTTTTCTCTGACAATGGGAATAAATTCACGGGACAGCACGTTACGAAGACGGATTGACCATATTGTCCAGAGGACGGTAACCAAAGCAAAGGATGAATGAGTCCTTGTGACTGGTCGTTAGCACAAAGTGACTTTTGGATTCTTTTCTTGTCCTGATGTGTGGACGTTTTATTATTTTTTTCTTTTTTAAAAATCTCAGATGTTCCTTCTTCCTTTCACACTTTTTCATTCTCACTGCATTTTCTTTTTTGGTTTCCCAGTCAATTAATATTTTTTCTACTTTTACAAAGTTTTGTTTTGACAATAGCATCATAAACCTGTTTAAAAGTGTGTTGCCTTCACTGCTTTTCATTTCATTAAAAAAACCTTTCCACAGATGACACGTTTAACTTGAGCGATCATTTCATTCATCTTCTCAGATATTGAAGTGTAAAGGGCCTTTCACGTCGAGCGCACAAATACAGCATGCATCGCTCTAAAACCCATTATTTTCAATAATTGTTCACGCTAAAATTGAGCTTGCGCAATGCTCCACCGGGAGTGTGCACCACCGTTTGCTGTCAAACTTGCTGCAGTCAAAGTTCAACTCAATCCAACTTTCACTGTTGCTCTCTGTGATGTACCTTTGTGCATCCAAGGCCAAACCACGAAAGATGACAGTGTATAGAAATGTGTGTCAGTGGAAAACCAGAACTGCTAATTTATACACAGCAGTTTACTAAAGAAAATGCTTACAATTTTTGTTTTTTTAAACTCAACATTACTGCACATTTTAAAGTTACAAATATTTCTTACGTTAGAAAACTTGTAATTAAAATAGTTTAAAGTAAGATTATTTAGAAATCCTTGATGTTCATCTGTAAATTAAAATCATAACTTGCGTTGTTGTTGTTCAGATGAGATGATTTCAAGATTAACATGATAATGAACCTTGGACAAGTATTGTTAGACAAATAAAATAGCATGAAAATTAATGTGTAAATTTTTAAGTTTGGTAGATTCATTCATTCATTCATAACTACATTTCAACCAGGAAAAAAGACACTGTAAATAAATACACATATTTATTATAAACAAAACAGGAGCTGATGTAACAGTGACTGTTGTGTGTTGTTAATTAGGATTGGATTTCTCAATATGACATAAACCTTATGGTGATTATCACAAGGCGGAATGTTCTCACACACCAGCTTTGACAAAGATCATTGACAACGATGAGTCACTCTTTACCATAAACAGATGTCTATCTCTAATGCATTCATGGGGAAAGATGGGAAAAATAAAGCAACAAATAATTCACCAACAGTCTGACAGGTATGCGACACACAGACAGACACACAGACTGTAACAGTATATCTTACCCCCCTGGATATCTTACCCCTGGGGTGTAGATATCTTAGGATATCTTACCACTCACCCTGGAAATCTAACCCCCCCACCCCTGACAGGCAACATTTCCTACAAGGCAGCAGTGATTAACCCAAACCTTGATAAGGCCCAGTCAGGATAGTGCAACCTTTAAACTCTATATTTCATGGATGTTTTATGGTCACAGATGAAGCAGTTTGATTCACGGTGAGCAATATTTGTATTCTTTCTGTATGTATCTATAGCTATCTACAATAGTAATATTTCCTATTCCGAAGTATCTTTATATCCCCCTTCCAAATATACTCTACAAATATATGGACCTGACTTGGAAATATGATGGAAAATACTGTAATGTAGTTTTGCATAAAATATCCACAGTATATGTATAGAACACACAGTGCATACCATCTTTATTTATAAAGCACTTTAGTACAACCAAAGCTGACCTAAAGTGCTGTACACTAAAAAAATAGTTAAAACATTAAGGCATATATTTAAACAAGTTAATAAATAAATATAGCGTATGCACACACACACAAACGACACAATAGTATGCAAAGAAACACATTTTTAAGAAACATAATGAAAATGAGGGGCCTATAATGTGTGCCACCTTTCTCAAATCTCTATTGTACAAACTAGGTCATAAATATAAAGAGTGGCAGATCAACAGAATAATATAAATATAGCATGAAACTGACAGATATGAATTATTATTATTATTTGAAACAATGTGATTTTCACTGGACGAGCAGCTCAGCAGGGGAAAGAATAAATAAAGATGTGTTCAAATCATTTTTATCCACTAAATATTACAGCAACGTGGTTTCAAGTTTTAGTAGCAGACTCTAATGACTAAAACGTTGAATTTAATTGATAAAGTTAAGGTAACTTTTTCCACATAACATTCATCAATTAAGCGCAAAACAATATTGTAATTGAAATTAATTAAATCAAATGAAACATTACTACTTAAATCCATAAAATTAACAATTGCAAGTATATTGAAAATAATAGTATTAATTACATTTAAAACCTCTGTATTTCATTTCTTAGAATGGATGAAGAATGAGTTAAACTTGAGAGTCCCAACTGGTGTTAAACTACAGAGCAAGTGACCCCACAAAAAGTGGAGCTCAGACGTATTCAAAAGAACAAGGTCCCTGGAACAGATTCTTCTCTACCCTGAAAAAATGAGTTTACTTCTTATTATACTGACAGTATGATAACAAGCAAACAACAGATTTACGTTACTTTTTCAACACCCAGTATGATAGCAATAGTTTGCTGTAATGAACACTTTACTTATAATTAAAGTTTCATCTATGTGTAATCATATAACTATATTCTGCTAGTTCTAATGTAATCATAAAATATTATTAATTTGGCATATTACACAACATGTTTTACTGTAATCTGAAGTTTGACCTAATTTAGGTGACATTTGACCTCAAGTGAAACCTTGAAGGTCAAGGTCAATCGCTTATCCCAGGTAATGGGCAAGGCCTATGACTATGTTCATGGCAAATTTGTAGGCAAAATTTCAAAACTTGTGACCAGGAAAGTTGTTTAGTTGAATTTAGTGTTTGACCTTCTTGTGACCTTGACCTTTGACCTTGAGCTTGATCGTTTTGTGTGCTGAAAGGTACCTTACTAGGGCTGCTATATGTGAAGTTGCAAGAGTCTGCGATGTAAACTGTGTGCTGCACAGTGAGTTAAAGGTGAAAAATGCAATGATGACTACAAACAAACATACATACTGACAAGCATATCCTGCCAAAGCAAATATTGGGGCGGGGGGTGAGTAAGATATCCAGGGTGGGGGGTAAGATATCCAAGGGTGGGGGTAAGATATGTTACCCCCGGGGGGAAGTGATGTCGCCGCAGCAAGGCAGATACTGATCAACGTGGAAACAAACTGGAAGTGACGTCACCACGACAAGGTCCTCATGGTGGATGAAACTGATGGTATGGCATAGCGCCCATATTCAAAATGGCAGCACCCATGGGTTCTTCTAGGGGACCTCATGGCGGATGACACAAATTGCCCAGTTGGATTTTTTTTTTCCAGGCCTCAATCGATGTTCGGTATTAATTATATTAACTAACATTATGACTTTACAGCAGGCCACAGAGCAGGTGATTAGAGATCCTGCAAGGCTTACGACAAATGTGGCTGTGGAATCCATTGTCTTAGCGAGGAAATTAGTGCAGAAAACCCACAATGGTGATAATGCAGTTTATGTGGCAGGGAGGGAAATTCATCAAGTTGAGACTGTGGCCTGTTTCCATAGATGTGTCCATAAAAATCATAGAGGGATATGCTTTGCAAACTTAATACCCATTACTACATTGGATGACACTGGAATTGAGGCTGGCCCATTGGCTGTTCCAGCAATATCAAATATTTCGTGTCTGCTACCTACAATGCGTGTGGAATGTTTCAAACCTAAACCTACTTCCAGGCATCTTATGCGACATTCCACATGCTCATATGCTACTCTGGAACCACCCCTAAATCCAAACAGTCCAGCTATCAACCCCGCTGAGGTCATTAGCCTGGGTCTCATTAACATAAGATCACTGCCCCAAAATCCTTGCTGATTAATGATCTAATTATGGATCATCACTTAGATATGATTGGGTTATGTGAAACCTGGCTTAAACCTACAGCTGTCCTCCCCTTAAATAAAGCCTGCCCACCAGTGTACACATTTAGTCACATTTAGGCTAAGATTAGGCTTAAAACTTTCCTTTTTGCTAAAGCTTATAGTTAGGGCTGGATCAGGTGACCCTGAACCATCCCTTAGTTATGCTGCTATAGACGTAGACTGCTGGGGGGTTCCCATGATGCACTGTTTCTTTCTCTTTTTGCTCTGTATGCACCACTCTGCATTTAATCATTAGTGATCGAGCTCTGCTCCCCTCCACAGCATGTCTTTTTCCTGGTTCTCTCCCTCAGCCCCAACCAGTCCCAGCAGAAGACTGCCCCTCCCTGAGCCTGGTTCTGCTGGAGGTTTCTTCCTGTTAAAAGGGAGTTTTTCCTTCCCACTGTAGCCAAGTGCTTGCTCACAGGGGGTCGTTTTGACCGTTGGGGTTTTACATAATTATTGTATGGCCTTGCCTTACAATATAAAGCGCCTTGGGGCAACTGTTTGTTGTGATTTGGCGCTATATAAAAAAATTGATTGATTGATTTAGTGTTGCTCTTATTAATAATTCTAGGTGTAGTTTATTAGCTGTTGGGGGTCACAAATGTAACTCATTTGAACATCTGATTCTCCACTCTGCCAATGATGCTACCTATGGCCAAGGTCAGAAAAATAAAAATCAGCCGTAATACTTTGTCACCGTATATAGGCCCCTTGGCCCAAACTATGAATTCTTCAATAAATAAACCTTCTGATCCCCACTGCAAATCATTTATGGAAATTCTGAATGCATTAGGATTTGACGCACTTTAGTGGAAATACTCTAGCTTTGGTTCTCGCACGTGGTAGTCCTGTCACAAATATTGACATGATCATACCTCTTGCATCGGTGGTCTCTGATCACTCACTTATTAGGTTTACAGTTTCACTGCCGTGTTTAGTGGAACAACAACCTTATTTTTCACTGTGACGATGCATCAACTCCTCAACTACGACTGAACTCGAAGCTAGACTGCCTGATATCTTAGCTTCACATCTGGAAAATGCCCAGTCAGTAGACAGTCTTGTGGACAATTTAAACTCAGCGCTCAAAACTACACTCAATGATTGCACCACCTATATTAAAACCACGCCCCCCAAAACACAGCCACCTTGGTTCAATGATTACTTGCGTGACCTCAAGCACAAGGCCAGAGATCTACAACAGAAATGGTGTAGCTCAAAATCAGAAGTATTCCACCTCCCGTGGCATGATGTTATCTTAGACAATAGGCATGCGCTACTGGCTACAAAGCGGACCTATTACTCTGATTTGATCAACCAAAACAAGCGTAACTGAAAGTTTTTGTTCGACACTGTGACAACACTTATTCATGGACAACCACCTGTATGCCACTCTCCTTTTACAGCACAAGATTTCTTGGATTACTTTGAGAAGAAAATAGAAGACAGGTTAAACATGTCCAATCATGCCTTAACCCAGCCACTACACCATGCTATTGAGGTGGGTGCCATTACTGAGGTATTACCTAGATTTACAGAATTTAATAGTATCTAACTAGGCGTGCTGATGAAAGATCTACAAAAAGCACAACCTGCTTATTTGATCTCATACCAGCAAAACTGTTTATGGACCTGTGCTCCCCTTCTTCCAAGCCAGAATTACTGTGGGAATAATATTTTTAGTTTTTTTTATTGTTGTTTGTTTTCCTTTGTCCATGTAGAGAAGTAGTTGTATATGTCTGTTTTTACCACCAGGATATACTCCCAGAAGGGCTGCTATGCTGGATTTATGGCATTAGGGTCAAATCAAATCAAACTGATATGAGTTCCATTCCCACCATTAAAATTATTTGGAATCGACACCCTATTTGTCCTTATAGGTGATGTAGAGCCAGAGTTATTAGGTTTTGCTGCTCTCTGAGCTGATTTTGAGGTGATTTTCAGAAAACGTGTTGTTTCAGAATGTTCCCCCACCTACCAAAATAGTCACCCAGTTTTACTCTAATTGGGTCCTAGAAATCAGCCAGATTGTGTTTTGGCGGTTCAGAAAAAGTGGTTACCGCACCCTAGCTTGTTACACTACTAACTGGGCTAATTCTGCTGTGTGCCCGCCAGACAGTTTTGCGGTTTCAGGAGCAACTTTTTTCTTTTTTAAATTTCTTTTGAATAGTGATCATGTGTAACTGTGTATTTTTGTTTGTTTTCTTTGTTTTCTTTAATATTTTCCTTTTTCATTTTTGTACATTTGTTTATATTGTTGTATCATCAGTAAAAAAACAAAACAAAACAATAAAAAACTAAATTAAAAACATTCATTCGAACGGTCCGCTCCTAAAAATTGGTCCGCCGTGCCTCAACTGTGCATGCATCATTTCGGTGCTCTGCCACTCGTCTGAGACAGAGGCTCTTCACCCAAAGCACTCAAATGGATTAATGTGATTATTAACCATCAGATGACAAGGTAAAACTTCTTAAATCATTCTAAAGTCAGTTTTAAGCAGAAATGAGGCTGTTTCAAGCAGAAACAAGGCGATACTTGGTGACATTTTGAAATGACTGACGTGCATGAGCGCATCAGCTAGCAGCTCCTGTAGTTGCAGCGCTCTGATTGCTTCCCCCGTCTTTTATGATAAAATAATGCTGAATTTATGTGGAAATGATTGTTGTACAAAAACTTCAGATATCTGTGGGTAAGATAGATGATGAGTGGAGTGCAGTTTGAAGCAGAAATGAGGTGTTAATCTGTGAACCGCGGCTAATAACGCATGTGCAGTGAAGGCTGGGTGGACCGATTTTTAGTGGGGACCGCTCGGTTGGCGACACAGGCCTGCAACACATTCCAAAAAACAACAACAAAAAATGGACCAGGACAATTTAAGGCTAGTCGTGAAGTAAAAAGAAAAAAGAAAAATAAAGTTATTCCAAACAGGTGATGTCGAGAGGTGATTGTAATAATGATTTATTGCACCAGCAGTATCCCCAAAAGGCTGAGTTTTTGAGAATCAAAGATGGGCATAGACAGGGTTCTAACCACATGGGCAGTACCGTGTGACGACCCATCCGGTACTGCAAATTTCCACCCAGCTCTCGTGTTCAAATTGGCTGTACCACCCAGCACAGAATTTCCAAAACATGAACTGAAATGTTGCTGAAAATGTACCAATTCAATCGTATTTCAAGCTTATAGAGTCATAGTTTTACAATTTTAAACCAATAATTAAAGTAATAATACAATAACATGCTTTTGGAGGGCGGGATGCAATGACATATTCGCCCTCATCTAACTCGGTCGAATATCTGTCATTGCGGGCGATGGCATGAATGGAGGGACTCAGAAAATGCAAACCACACGACAACAGCATGTTATTGTATTATTATCACTTTACCGAGGTGTTGCTAGGCCAGTAGCATAGATTTACGTCGATGATACCTGGCTATATATTATTATCACTTTTTACTGAGATACACAACACGTAACGTGCATAAAAAGTTGGCTCACTTTAACTTTTGTCGTGTCGGCTGTCGCGCACTGCTCTCCAAATTCGGCAGTGCGTTCTCATCAAGCTGGCTGCTTTGGCTGCTGTTCATTGTCATACTATCCATGAGAAAATCATCCGGAATATCCATATTGGGACCAACACACACTTCTCGCCTTTTTATCTTTTCCTCTGCGGCCAATTTTTTTTTTTTCCCTCTGTGGACAGTTCTAGGGCTGCGCGCCCTACGACGTCATTTGTTTACGCACAGTGGGCGGCTATAGCCAGGTACCGTCGATGTAAATCTATGCTATTGGCCTAGCAACACCTCGGTAAAGTGATAATAATAATACAATAACATGCTTTTGGAGGGTGGTATGCATTTTCAAGAGGCCTGACGTCCATGCCCAGTCGCCCAAAATGACAGCTATTCGCCCGAGTTAGACGAGGGGGAATATCTGTCATTGTGGGCAACGGCATGGATAGAGGGACTCAGAAAATGCATGCCTCATGACAACCGCATGTTATTTGCATTATTATCACTTACTGAGATACACAACACGTAATGCGTACATAAAAAGTTGGCTCACTTTAACTTTTGTCGTGTTGGCTGGCGCGCGCTGCTCTCCAAATTCGCCAGTGCATCCTCATCAAGCTGGCTGCTTATTTGGCTGCTGTTCATTGTCGTACTATCCATGAGAAAATCATCCGGAATATCCATATTGGGACCAACACACACTTCTCGCCTTTTTATCTTTTCCTCTGCGGACAGTTTTTTTTTCCCCCCCTCTGCGAACAGTTCTTGGGCTGCACGTGCTATGACGTCATTTGTTTACGCACAGCGGACGGGTATAGCCAGGTAGCATCGATGTAAATCTACGATACCGGCCTAGCAACGCCTCGGTAAAGTGATGATAATAATAAGAAATATACTTCTCATTTTCTCAGTGGCGGCTCCAGAGATTTTTTTTTCTGCAGGTGCTATGGGGGAGCTTAGCATTTTAATGAGGGTGCTATGGCCTTGTGTGCCATGCTGGCTTTCTGCTACACCTCTGCCTCATTCACGGGCGTGCGTACACATAGCCACATTCTCATCTGCAACAGTCACTAATGACATACTGAATGACCAAAATCTCACACAAACCTAAGTTACTGTTCAGTACAAATATCCACAGACCTCCACATGTAGCCTATAGCCTCAGGAGAAAAATGCTAACGGCAGGCTGAGAGTAAATCTTTCACCTACCATTGTTGTCTTCATAACAGCACAATGCGCCTGTTGTTGTGATGAAGAGCAAAAGCATCAGTGATTTGGTTGCTGTCTGAGGGGTAATTGCCAGGAGTTACACCAGATCACTGGTTTGTCTGTGCCTATTGCTGTTCCTGAGGTAGTTCTTTTGGCAATACAGACTTTAGGGCCTGTTCATACGGCATGTGGCGTTAGCTGAATGAAGGAAAAAAGTCACAAAGTCACAAATCGCTGGGAAAAAGTGGAGGAATGAGCCTCCGCTTCTCCCATCACGAAAAGCCTGCAAGTCCAGAGCGCATAAAAGAACAAAAGAAAACCGAAACTAACAAAACAAAAACAAAGCGAACAGCAACTCTGATGCTTTTAAACAAAATCATAACAAAACATTCATGATGACGTGACTTGACAGCGGGTATCAGACCGAGCGCCAGCCTGTGATCATTTCTGCAGCCACCCTGTGCTTTGCAGCCAACCTGTGCTCTCCACAGGTTTGCCTTCACAACACCAACATGTGCACACACGCACGTCCCAGCTACAGATGGCTGGAACATGCGTAAATAAAGTAGTTGATAAAAAGTTCTTGCCACTGTTGTTTCTGTATGAAAATGTTCCTTTTCATCCCACACAGAGACGAGTCACGTTCAGCTCATCTA
The DNA here is from genome assembly GCF_902500255.1 of Thalassophryne amazonica. NCBI lineage: Eukaryota > Metazoa > Chordata > Actinopteri > Batrachoidiformes > Batrachoididae > Thalassophryne > Thalassophryne amazonica. The sequence continues at coordinate 16,310,876 of NC_047107.1, read as the reverse complement.
AGCTTTAGTTATTCATCCGTTCAGATATTGTCAATGTTCGTGCAAGACGGACTTGGGAGGTTGGATGAAGTTGGACGATAACCAAACGGAACACTGATGGTACGGGAACTACGTAAACTATGATGAACTGTCAACACAGAAAACAAAATGGAATATGGACAAATTGAGGTTATCTTCGGGATTCATTCACATTTTGCAACAGTTTGAAAATTCTAACGAAGCAGCAGCTACAGGAACAAAGCTTGACGACAGTTAAACGACATCTCCGAAAGTCAACGTAAGTCCAGATTTCTTGTTTTGTTTTGGCTTCGGTGTCCTTCATTAGTGCCGTGTGAGTGGGGTTTTAGTTCTTTTCATTTCCACTCATGTATATTTGGACAGCAAAAACCAAACCATTTCAGCAACTTGAAAGTTGAAACTACACTCACTGCAGTATGACATCATCATTGATACTGAAAAACTCATCCATGCCTTTGTCTCCTCTAGGCTTGAGTACTGTAACTCCCTGCTCTTTCTTTGGAAAAAACCTTCAAAGGCTCAAATACATTCCAAACAGTGCAGCTAGAATTCTGATGAGAGTACGTAAACAGGAACACATTACACCTATTATCCATAATCTTCACCAGATCCCCATCACCTACAGAATCCATTTTAAAATTGCTCTCATCACCCACCAATGCATCCATGGCAATACCCCCACATACCTCAAAGATCTCCTCACTCCCCACACATCCTCCTGTTCCCTCCATTCATACAACACCTATCTTCTCCATCCTCCTCACACCAAGATTCACACCGTGGGAGACAGGGCCTTCTGTTCAGCTGCCCCTCATATTTGGAACTCCCTCCTTGACCATCTGAGGGCTCCACAGACTGTGGAAGCTTTTTAAAAAGCCTCAAGACATACCTGTTTAGACAGGCCTCAATAATTTTAGTCTGTTGCATCTTAGTCTTTTTATTCTAGCTGATTATTTTATTTTAGTTTTATTATATTCTACTGTTTTTATTATCTTGTTTGTCCTTGGTTTTATTTTATTTTTTCCTGTAGCACTTTGAAATTTTTATTAATGAAAGGAGCATTATAAATGACATTTATTATTGTTATTATTATTATGATTATGATTATTATTATTATTATCATGACATTGATGAACATGGTTTTATTCTATTTTACTGACTGTTTCTATCTTAAGATTTTCTGTTTTTAATTCTCTTATTTATCCTTGATTTTTTTTTCCCTGTAGCACTTTGAGATTTTTATTAATGAAAGGTGCATTATAAATTAAATTTATTGTTATTATCATGACATTGTTGAGCGTGATGTCACTGAACGTCACTTTACACTCATTTTGTGTAAAACAACCAGTTCTGTTGATGAATGTTTATTTTCTTTTATGAATAGTAAGTCCCTTCGGCTGCTCCCTTGTTTTCTACACGGGGTCGCCACAGCAAATCCAAGGTGGATCTGCATGTTGAATTGGCACAAATTTTACACCGGATGCCCTTCCTGACGCAACTCCACATTACATGGAGAAATGTGGTAGGGGTGGGATTCGAACTGGGAACCTTCTGCACTGAAACCAAGTGCATTAACCACTTGGTCGCCACCCCTACTATTTTCTTTTATGAATGAAATATTTATTTAATCACATAAATCTGAAAATGCCATAAATGTCTTACTGTGGAAAACTGAAAGGATGTCATCGCCCTGCCTCTATAACATGTTGCTAACAGTGTAATTTTACAGTCTAATTTAGCATATCATTATTTTTTCTTGTTGGTGGTGGGACAAAGTACTGGCATCATCTAGAGCAGAGAGACACTGAGGGACTTTCTTACTAAAAAAAAAAACTGGAAAAAAAAAAAAAACCCATCCCATTTAGGTGACACAGACTTTAGGGCCCGGTCACATGGCACGTGGCGTTAGCTGAACGAAGGAAAAAAAGTCACAAATCAAAATCAAAAAATGTATAAGTAACTTCCATCATAAGGAATTAAGGCATTTCCAGACATCATCTTCCAAAACAAGGGTGTCATCTGCAGAACAATTTTCAGCTGTGATGATGAATTCAGCCAACAGGTCAGATTAAAAGACTTTATTTAATCTGTGAGCTGGTGTCGCAGACCGAACGGTCCACCCCTAAAAATCAGTCCCCCTTTGGCATCTGCGCATTGAAGGAATATATCCTAAATGTGCTTAAATATGCATTAACATTTTGTGCTTTTTCACCCATTCAGTATCATCATAATATTATTTATCTGTTATTGAGCTAAAATATATTGTTACATGTATGAGTGTGTTTTAATGTTTAGAAGTCATCATTTATATACGTATTAATAGAGCTTGTTGCTGTTGAAGAATATATTACTCATATACTCATAGTGATCAATATTTATCAATGCTCATTAAACGCGTAATCAATAAATCAAAAATCAAATCAATTTTATTTATATAGTGCCAAATCACAACAAACAGTTGCCCCAAGGCGCTTTATATTGTAAGGCAAAAGCCATACAATAATTATGGAAAAACCCCAACTGTCAAAACGACCCCCTGTGAGCAAGCACTTGGCGACAGTGGTAAGGAAAAACTCCCTTTTAACAGGAATAAACCTCCAGCAGAACCAGGCTCAGGGAGGGGCAGTCTTCTGCTGGGACTGGTTGGGGCTGAGGGAGAGAACCAGGAAAAATACATGTTGTGGAGGGGAGCAGAGATCGATCACTAATGATTAAATGCAGAGTGGTGCATACAGAGCAAAAAGAGAAAGAAACAGTGCATCATGGGAACCCCCCAGCAGTCTACGTCTATAGCAGCATAACTAAGGGATGGGTCACCTGATCCAGCTCTAACTATAAGCTTTAGCAAAAAGGAAAGTTTTAAGCCTAATCTTAAAAGTAGAGAGGGTGTCTGTCTCTCTGATCCGAACTGGGAGCTGGTTCCACAGGAGAGGAGCCTGAAAGCTGAAGGCTCTGCCTCCCATTCTACTCTTACAAACCCTAGGAACTACAAGTAAGCCTGCAGTCTGAGAGCGAAGCGCTCTATTGGGGTGATATGTTACTATGAGGTCCCTAAGATAAGATGGGACCTGATTATTCAAAACCTTATAAGTAAGAAGAAGAATTTTAAATTCTATTCTAGAATTAACAGGAAGCCAATGAAGAGAGGCCAATATGGGTGAGATATGCTCTCTCCTTCTAGTCCCCGTCAGTACTCTAGCTGCAGCATTTTAAATTAACTGAAGGCTTTTCAGGGAACTTTTAGGACAACCTGATAATAATGAATTACAATAGTCCAGCCTAGAGGAAATAAATGCATGAATTAGTTTTTCAGCATCACTCTGAAACAAGACCTTTCTGATTTTAGAGATATTGCGTAAATGCAAAAAAGCAGTCCTACATATTTGTTTAATATGCGCTTTGAATGACATATCCTGATCAAAAATGACTCCAAGATTTCTCACAGTATTACTAGAGGTCAGGGTAATGCCATCCACAGTAAGGATCTGGTTAGACACCATGTTTCTAAGATTTGTGGGGCCAAGTACAATAACTTCAGTTTTATCTGAGTTTAAAAGCAGGAAATTAGAGGTCATCCATGTCTTTATGTCTGTAAGACAATCCTGCAGTTTAGCTAATTGGTGTGTGTCCTCTGGCTTCATGGATAGATAAAGCTGGGTATCATCTGCGTAACAATGAAAATTTAAGCAATGCTATCTAATAATACTGCCTAAGGGAAGCATGTATAAAGTGAATAAAATTGGTCCTAGCACATAGCTAAGGTTAATTACATGATATCTATATATTCAAATACTTTTGAGTTATATGTTTGAATGCTGAATTGTGTATTGTGTCTACCAAATTAAAGGTATGTTATGTTTATGATTACATTTGCTTTTGTTCTAAGATTTGCTTTTGCTCAAATATTAGTTTAGTTTATTAGCAAGCTGTCATGAAGATATGTTACTTATATAATCATTTTCAAAAGTCTTGTAAATGTGATGTGTTCCTGTTTCAGTGAGGCCCTGAAGATATATTAAGAAATCCATATGTTGCAAACAGCATATGGAACAGGATGCCAGTTGTTAGAAGGTTGTGCAATTTTGAAATGTGCAAACATTCTAGTGGTATAACCGCGTGATGTGACTTGCTGACAGTTTTTCAGTTAGCAGCTGTTGCCCAAAATTTCTTATCAGAAGACTTCACAGCACATGTGGACAGGACCATGCCATGAAATAGAGGGATCAAGACCACCCAGATGAAGGACAACGCCCAAGATTAGCAGAAAAACGTTGTAGTAGCATAGGGTATAAATACAAAGCCACTGTTGGGGGTTCCCCCTTGCTGTCAGCTTGCTGGAACACCAGATTGCTGGTTGGAAGCTTGCAGCTCCTGGGACCCTCAAAACCTCTGGGTATGCTTTTGCTTATCTTGCTCATTCTGTAAAACTTGCATTCTTTCAAATTCTGTGACATTTAAATTCTGTTTAATAAATCTCTGAGTGGTGGTCTAGCCCTCAGAGTAATTGTGTTCAAATTTAAATAACTGGTCAAAACCTTTCTTCAAATCAACGGACGTGCAGGATAAGAGACAGGGGAGAGCAAGGTCACTGGAGACCCCAGAATTATCCCAAGAGCATGCATCAATTCGGACCACAGTAGCACATCTGATATGGAGTCTCTTCACCCAAAGCAATCAAATGGATTAATGGGATTATTAACCTTCAGCTGATGAAGGCAAAACCTCTTAAATCATTCTAAAGTAACTTTTAAGCAGAAACAAGGCCATTTTAAGCAGCAACGAGGCAAAATTCCATGATGCTTTGAAATATCCGATGTGCAGTGAATGCATTGGCTAGCTGCTCATGTAGCCGCGGCGCTTTGATCACTTCCGCCGCCTTTTATGAAGAAATAATGCTGAATTTATGTGGAAATGATTGTTGTACAAAAGCTTCAGATATCTGTCGCTGAAATAGATGATGATTGGAGTGCAGTTTGAAGCAGAAACAAGATGTTAATCCATGAACCGTGTCATCAGGAGGACCGATTTTTAGGTGGACCATTCAGTTAGCGACACCGGCTTCTAAAGTTTTATCTTTCATTGCTGTATTGATTAGCCCTACGTCGTCTTCTCCATTTTTTTTTTTTTGGAAGCGTTACAGCGCTACATACAGCCCTGGCATATGTAGTACTACAGCATTTTCACGTGGTTTCACAGGATCTGTGAAAACGGAGACATTTCTTGAATAACCACATGTGTGAGAGATTACTTTGGGAACTCTTCCATCAACAATTACAATACATTTACAAATGGCACTTAAAACTTTACTTTGCAAAAAAGAAGAATCATCAACTTGTCTGGGCTCTGGAGCACCTGGGTTGGGCTATCACATCGTGGAAGCATGTATTGTGGTCAGATGAATCAGTATTCCAGATCTTTTTTGGAAGAAATGGATGCTGTGTGCACCAGATCAAAAACTAAATGCACTGTCCAAGCTGTTAACAGCTACAAGTCCAAAAGGCAGGGTCTGTCATGGTATAGGGTTGTGTCAGTGCTCTTTACAAATGTAATTTACACTTCTTTGATGGAAACATTAATGTAAAATAGTACATTCAGATTTTGAGCAAAAATATGCAGCCTTCATTAAATCTTTTCCAGGGATATCCACACATTTTTCAACAAGACAATGTAAACCCACATTCTACACACATTACAAAGGCATGGCTGTGAACAAACAGAGTACTGATACTGGAGTGACCCACCTGCAGTCCTGACCTGTTCTCAGTCGAGAAAGTGTGGAGAATTTTGAAATGAAAACGGCAACAATGACCTTGTACTGTTGCACGCCTTATGATGTGTTTGTAAGTACAATGGGACAAAGTAAGGCCTGAAATGCTTCATCGCTTTGTTATGTTTGTGTGTGTGTGTGTGTGTGTGTGTGAGATTTAAGTGAGTATTTGTTTCTAGCAGTAGGCAGGGTTTAGGCAGGTGATTATATGGCCAGCACTGACTGACAGCTGGTGGGGAGCTGTGGCAGGTTGACTCACAGACCAATGACAGTCACGCATGAGTGAAATGAGAATGTGCGGGTTTTGTGGTTGCGTTGCTGTGAAGAGATGGCGAGGAATGACCACTGTTTAACTGGGAAAAATGACTATGTGTACATCATGGTGGAATATGTGTATGTTTTCCACCCTTTCAACAAAAAGCTGAACTGACTGTCATGCGCGGACTGACTGCTGACTATGAGGAAGCCACGGTGTGTGTGTCCTTGTGAAGCAAACTGTTTGCAGGGACACTATGACGGAAGCCACTGTGGACACAGTGTCCATATTTGTTTGGTGTTTGTTCCTAACTTTGTCTATACAGTGGTCCCTCGTTTATCGCGGGAGTTACGTTCTAAAAATAACCCGTGATAAGCGAAATCCGCGAAGTAGTCAGCGCTATTTTTTGCAATTATTATAGATGTTTTAAGGCTGTAAAACCCCTCACTACACACTTTATACACTTTTCTCAAACAGGCATTAACATTTTCTCACTTTTCTCTCCTGTGTAAACACTCTTTTTCTTCTGGGCGAGAAGATTATAAACAGACACACTCAGAACTCTCCCTTCGCTCACTGCCTCCAGAGGTACGGATGCGGGACCCGCAAAGAATCCAAGTCCTCTCTTGGTGGCCACGGAGCTCTGCGGCTGCGGTCAACATCCGCATAAAAACAGCGAGCGTAGTCTCTGGACCTGTTGCCAGATTTGGCGCAGCTCCGCACAGCAGACAGGAGGGCGGTGTGAGTGGCCCACTGCTGCGTTTACCGAGCCTGCAGGCTCAGTAAGCGCATCGGAGGCAGTGAGAGCAATCGTGATGATGCCGACCGGTGCCGCGACCGGCCTGCCTGATAAGGACGCAGAACACAATGCGCTGTTAAAAAAAAAAAACGTGCAAAATTGCACAAAAAACTCTGCGAAACTGCGAGGCCACGAAAGGTGAACCACATTATAGCGACGGACCACTGTAGTTAATAAGCTAGCTCACTTTTCTCCCATATTAGCTCATATTTCTGAAAAAAAAAAACTGGATATATTCATTTCACTGTTGTTTTAGTTAAATAAAATAATCAATGCAGGCAAACGTTTAGCAAGCTACTCTGCTAAAAAAAATGATGCATTTTCTGAACAGACACATCAGGAGCAGCAGCATATCTGTCATTCACCCTCCACCACCGCTGCACTCCACTGAGCAGTTATGTGTCGAATTACATTGATTATTATGGAGAAAACCATATAGCCTCATATATGTATTTTTGTCATTCTAGAGTATCAGTCATGCAGCAAATAATTGAATCTAAATGAATTTCATTACATTTTCAGTGCTTCCCCTACCAAGTAACTGTCAAATCACATTTTTCTTTTCACAAATTTGGGAATGATATTCAACAATATCATTACAATGCATAGTTTTATCTAAAACAGTATCAAAATGATGGGGGGGCCCAGTAACATTTCTTTTCATGGGGCCCAAAATCCCTGGCGGCAACCCTGGAGGAGAGCGAGCGGTTTGTGTTCGAAATTTGGAGGCTGCAGATAGTGAGTCAGCCACACACATGCTTTAGCACCCCAACTTTTTTTTTGGAATGTGTGGCGGGGCTTAAATGTGACCACACAAAACATGAAATATCTTGTGTTCATATGCAATGAAACAAATCAAATTAAACGTAAGAATCACAGTTTTTTTTTTTTTTTTTTAAGTTTGCATTTTCCATACAGTTCCAACTTTTTTTCATTTGGGGTTGTACATCGACAGTTGTAATGCAATCCCCCACAACCTTCAGGGTCTCCTCATGGAAGAACTCCCTTGTTCTAATTAGATCATTCGTGTTCATGGCTGCATGTTCTCCATTCACATTGTGTGAACATTTCCAGAACAGCCTGATTTTGAAGTCTTGCCACAATTAATATTGGACTCTAATTAAAGGGCAGCACAGAAAACTTCAAATGTCCCATATAGGAACTACAACATGTAGGAAGCAGAGTTTATGAAATGGGCATTTCTGTGGGCACTTGACAGCAGGTGGACGGTTTAACAACAACAGTAATAATAAGGTCTCTAGCATCTTCCAAAGAGAACATGATCAGTGTCCATTGTAGCACTGGTGGCATTAGAATACCATGTCCCACAGTGCCACTCCAGAGCAAAGATGTTCCAGGTGCCCACCTGCATGAGTCACCTTAGTTTGGACGTGGACCCTTTGTGCTTTCTCCATCCCATCCACCTTTATCTACATCAAACAAATTGAACACCAGTGATCCAAAAGAACTCAGTTAAAGTTTCAAATGAGAAAAACTCTAAATCAGATATACCCCAGTGCCTGGCTTTGCATCTCAAGCAGTGGCAGCTGGTGCTAAAAATTTTAAGGGAGGCGCACCTTTGGAGGAAACAAAATAAAAAAGTACTTCATACAGGAGCTACAAAAGAACAAACTAAAGACGAATCGAAATCACAACACAACCTACTGTATTGCTGCCTGTCAGCTCCGTCACCAGTTTCTTTTCCATTGACAGCATGGCCAGTGCATTCAGCTTGTGCTGGTTCATGGTGTTACCGAGAAACGTTTTGATTATTTTCAAGGTGGAGAAACACCTCTCAGCTTCTGCAGTGGTCATGGGTGTGGTGAAGAGGATCTTTAGGAGAGTAACAGTCTCTGAAAAGACCTCTCCAAGATTATTTTCCATGAACAGCTGCAAAAGGTCCACAGCACCACGGCAGGCCTTGTACTCCTCCTTGCTGTAGATGAGACTGAGCTCTGTCTTCAGCTTGCTTCCACTGAACATTGGGTAGGCCTTCAACGTGCTGATGAGGGCATCTTCAGGAAACACAGTGTGGTACTGTGTGAACCTGTCTCCCTGCAGCAAAGTGGCACTGATGAGATGGTTTGTGAAGGAGAATCGTTTCCTCGTGTATCTTAATATGGTGTTGCAGACCAACAGAGAGAAGAATTAAAAAAGAAGGTTTTAGTACCAAAACAACCAAAGTTGAACCTGCTCCCATAAAATAAAACTTTACGTTGTCATTTTCACCATTTTAAAACATTTTGTGACGTACATTTTAGCAAACACAGAAACATCCCGACAGACAGAGTGAAATGAACATTTCTACATCCAATAACAAAGCTTCTGAGCTTTCATTTGAAAGTGGTGGCTTGGATTTACAGAGGATTTACAAAGAGGAGATGACACACTTCACCCTGGAACTCAGTGTCTGTAGGATTTTGGATCCTAATGTGTGCTCACTCTGCTGTTTTTGTCACAGGACACTATTTTACTGCCGCCATGAACAGGGACGTGGAATGTCTCCACGATGCTGTTTTTGCAGGCTGCCTGAACATGCAGATGTATTTCTTACATTGGAAAAAGGTCAGAATACATTATTTTCAGGAGATAATGGACTTTCTATCTTACGTGCCAGAATTGTGAGAGTACTTTGTGAGGAGCTGATGGCGGAGCACGCCAAAGTAGTGGAGATGATTGGAGAGAGAGAGCCACTTTTGGAAGTGGACAAGAGAGTCCAGCAGCCATGGCTCATGAGGAGTGGGCTGGACACACCAGTCTGTACCAGCTGGGATTATCCTTTTTCTTCTTCTTCTTCTAAATCAGGACCACAGTGGGACAATGTCGGCCCCCGCACACAGAGGTCGGCTTAATCAAAACACAACCTTGGAGGACAACTGTCCACAATTGTGAGGGAAATCAAGCGATTTCCCTCACAATTGTCAATGTTCGCTGGGTGGAAGTCTTCCCTTGCTTCACTTGCAGGGTGTAACGCTGGGATTTTGAACTGTTCAAAGTTAATGAGGCAACAAGGCTCCTCCCAGTGTGCGCCCAGAACCATCATTGGTGTTGTGCATCCCTCCGAATGTGCGAGCTGGGACTCCTAACAGGAGAGATTCATGAGAGAACTGTGGAGTGGCGGGGTGGTGACTGAGCCACATGCACAAGCTGCTAGGAAGCACAATAAACTAGCAGAGATGATCAGAGAGAAGCAGCCACTATCACTTCTGGATGTGTCCGAGCTGCTGCCAGCCTGGCCCAGTTGGATATCAGGACTCCTGCTCAAGCTTTATGGACTTATGCATTCTTTTTAATTCTTTTTTTTTTAATTGAGGAGCACAATTCTGCAAGAGCAGAATACAGCACTGTGTTATTTTGCATCTTTTTTTTTAATCTATAGCTCTCTCTCTATCTCTCTGAGGATGTGGGGTGGGAGTTCTTTGATGTGCTCATTGTGAGAATGACCCATGGTCACAGAGAAAATATGATGTCATGCTTTCATTAAATGGCATACTCCTTTCAAATCCAGCTCCTACAGCACACATATGTCTTTAAACTGGGAAAGTCTTCCTGCTAAATGGTGTATCATGGAAATGTGGAGTCATTTGTCCATTGGAGCCAAAACTCAGGACAGAGTGGGACGACATCTCAGATCTGCTGTGCATTCTCCGAGTGAAAAAACCAGGGGACCAGCTAAAGCGACTTAGAATGTTATTTGCAATTAAATCAGATCAAATCAAAGGATGCACACTCCTGAAGCACTACTGGACATCGCTGCGTCATGGAGAAGAGGCTGGTCCAGCACATGGGCGAGCACTGCACGCTGGTCTCGGAGCTCAGGACAAAAGGATCATATCAGCGGGGATTGTAAACTGGACATTCATGGGAAGGCAGCAGGAACATCATTCTGCAGTTCACTAAGGGCAGTATGGGTTCCAGCCCCTCCCCAGACTTTATTATTATTAGTTTTTAATTTATTATTATTTTTTGTTTTATTTTGTCCTGACTGGGTACAGTTGGGGGAATTTCTACAGTCTATTCACATCGATAATAGCAGGATAATAAGAGCTGAACACTTTGTGTGCAAACATGTCATCATTTCAGCTACGAGTGGCCACTTCAGTGAGATAACAACTGCAAAACTTCTCATGTGTTATGGTTTTAGGATGCAGTATTGCTTCGTATTCCCAGGGTTAAAAAGAAGTCAGCTGGCTACAGAGCCTTCTGCCTACTGTGGTCCAACTTTGTGGAACAGTTTGCCAGCTGACATTAGAAAGTCTACTTCATTTGAAAACCTATTTATTTTCTATTGTTTATAATTAGTTTTATGGTTTTATCTTCTTCTTGTACTTGCTGGTTTGTACGTTTGACGTACATTTACAGTGTTGTGATCACTGCCATTTGTTTCCAGGCTGTCTTTACTCACTGTTCACATACTGTCCAGCTTTCTCATTTCATCTGCTTTTCCTGAATTACTAAGTTAATTTGTTGTGCACACACAGCAATAAAACCTGTGGTTCAGTTGTCCCGTTTTCTGCTGACGACTGTATTAAACGTTTTATTGTCTTCGTACCTGAAGGATGACATTGGTTTTAATCAAATAACCTATTAGAAGGGGACAGGATTTGTGAAATGGTGTGTATAATTTTGGCACTGTGTTTCTTGACCCTCCTGCATGTTCATTTTAATCAGCACTGCTGTCACACCTCCTACAGGATAATCAAAGTTTGTGTCTTTGGAATTAAACTGAGACATGATTTGCATGTGACATTGAGGGTTTCGGTCCGGCAAACCGTATGTCTCACGAATTAGCTTGTAGAAAGGCCTATGTGGGTCTGTGCAGGCGCGCCGCAAGTCTGCTTTGTGTCAGGTCAAGAGGTTATATAGAGTCTGGAGTCAGTGGTCTTCTCGCCTCGACACTTACCTCACTCCTTTGTACTCCACAATTGATGCACTCAATAGTACAGTAGCATTTCTTTTAATCTTGCTGAATTGCTGCAGCTTTTTGTCCGGCTCGGTGCTGGCTTCAGAATAGATGGTGGGTAGTCTTTTGATAGCTCCTCCACCCTGAGCTTTTGAAGACCAAATCTGTTGGAAAGTAAAAGATGTGTAACGTTTAACTTTGTATTTTTCTTTTTTCTTTTTTTTTTTGGTGCCACATTGATCACAGAAAATTTCTTAACAGGGTTCTTTCTTTCACTTACACTTCTCATCTGGACATAGCATTCAGAAAGCTATTATACGGTATTTCACCTGAGTACACAAGCTGACTGAACAAATGTAATATCAGCTTCACTTTACATCTGAAATAAAGGGAGCTGGGAAACAGGTGGGTGACCAGTGATATTCTGAAAGGCTCTGAAATAAACTTTCTTCCTTGTATCATGTGTAGCTCTGGCAGTGATAAATGTCAGTCAGCCAGGAGGTAACTGGGTCCACAGCAGTTCTGTAACTAAGTAACTGTAAATGTAAAAACGACTGCATAATTCAGCTTTGAAACTTTGGATTCTGGCTGATGCAGATGAGGACAAATGAAGCTTCTCTTTTCTAAGCTGTCTGCTATTTCACAACCTAGACATGCTGTAGTAACACTCAGTGTGCAATACTATGTGTCTTATCCTGGTCGACACAGTTTCCAGCATTTTGTCTTTTCTACCAGATGATTCTTACTGGTCTTGTCCAAATATTTCCTCATCAAATACTACCTCAACAATTTTCACTTGCATGCATTCAGTACCACAGTGCTGCACAGCTTGTACACCAGTTTAACAGATGACTCCCTGTCACACGTAGTAAGAATGTGCAGGAACCAGGCCAACACAGCAAACATGGCCATAATCTGGACGCAGTCGGGAGGAAAGAGGCGTGTAGACTGTGGGTGGATCCCATCCAAACTGCCTTGTCCACATAAAAAGCACTGAAGACTGTCTGATGTCTAAACATCTGGATGGCAAACAGTGGGAGTGAGAGCCAGTGCTGTGTCCACCCTTTGCACAGGACCTGGACATCGGAGTACAACCAACATATGGACTGGACTCAAGACATATGTGTCAAAAGCCGGCATCGGTGCTGTCACTCACTCACTCCCATGCAATCACATCTTTTCACTCATCCTCTCTTTCTCAGCGCTCACTGACCTCACAGCAGGAGACCGCATGTGCATGTGCATGCATAGAACAGGTGATGAAATGATGAAATGATCACTCATCTGTGTGTGTGTGTGTGTGTGTGTGTGTGTGTGTGTGTGTGTGTGTGTGTGTGTGTGTGTGTGTGTGTGTGTGTGTGTGTGTGTGTGTGTGTGTGTGTGTGTGTGTTCATAATGGCTGAACGAGCCACTACACGTGGGTACACGTGTGCTGCTGTCAACCACTGAACACCTTTTGCTGCCAAAATTTGCTAGCAGTGGGCCAAGCTTTCCCATAAGAGGCACAACATAACTCTGTACACCATGACGTCCAGTTGGATTATCGGTGTGCATCATGTCACATGGGATTTATTTATGCTATGGTTGTTTCCAGCACATGTGCAGCATAGCCGGGTGAGAGGGTTTTCATCACAGGCTGTGGTCCCTGGCTCCTGTCCACCCTGCACTGTGAAACACTCCTGGGGCCATGCCGGAGGTGAGATTCATGTTTAATAATGTTGTCATGGCCTGGCAAAACAGTTCCATGTCATACCTCCTACACAGTGGTGGGCACACTTCCGATAATCCGATAACAGATAATTATCGAAGATAATGTTTTCATTATCAGATTATCTTTTTAGATAACTTTAAAAACCATTATCAGACTAATTATCTTCCAATGAATTGTCGTCCGATAACTTTTAGACCGATAACGTAGCAAGGCAAGCTGAACAGCAGCAAACATTTTTAAAATCAGTTGAGACCTACCTGTTGAAAGTTTTCTAAGTGAGGTGTAGTTCTACTCTCTGCAAACAGAAGAGAACTAGTTTCAGGAAAATCCGCTCTATCCTCTGCAGGCAAAGGAAAACAGGTCACAAAAAAAAAAGAGAATAATTTCCTTTAAGACCATACTGATACGCTGGCAATATCACCCAAGTCATCCAGAGGCATACATTTTTAACTTATGTTTCAAATTTTAACCAAACTAATTTTGGACAAGTTATTTAAAATTACTGTCATGCCTGAAGTTTTATAAAGTGAAAACATCAGATATATGTTTTAGTTTTAAAGTAATGTGCTAATTTTAAGGTTTTGTGAGCACATGCTGTGCCCAGCAGTGCATTATGGGTAATCTCAGTACGTTCACGACAGGACAAATGTATTTTAGACACTCTGTTCAGGCTCTACGGACAGCAGCATTAAACTCTAGTGCCTAAAACTATCGTGAATATATTGTCTGGGTTTATAGATGTTATTGTATTTGCGTTTGTTAAATTACACGCATCTTAAATCAATGGAGCAGACACGGATTATCTGGAATTTTGTTTTGGCACGTTTTCAAGGCCTCTACTGCCATCTACTGGCCAGTAGTGTTCATGGCAGTATTCGCCCTAAGTACTAAGCTTCTGGGCACCAGTAGATGGCAGTGTTCTATTTATTTGGACCCCGGTTATATCAGATGGTTGTCAAATCAAAGTTTTGGCTTTGCAAATGGCTTTTTTTTTTTTTTTTTTTCTTTTTTTTTTACAAATTAAGTTTAAAAACAAAACAACAACAAAAAAAAACATTACAAGACAGCTCTGTGGTGTTTGCACAGGCACAGTGCGAGCGGTTGGACGCGACGGCCGACCAGAATAATATCAAACAGGTTTGATTTTCATTCGACCATATGATCGGCGATCAGGAGGTGGTCGTGAGATGTTGAACGCAGCTTGTTACTCCATGTACAATACACGATGCAGGACGCGCGATTAACCTGAATCTTGGTCCAAAAAAATTCTCGCACAAATGAAAAATCATCTGAAAAGGGCCAAAACCCGCACAGTGTAAAGCCAACATTTATGTGTCAAGACAGTATTGACAAGACAATACATCATCATAAAACGTACGCACGGCACTAATAAAATGAGCACACATTCTCTCCACATGCAAAACATTTTGCGATGACAATTCCAGGGCTCCGTAAAAATACCTGTTTTTACAAATAAAAAATGGAATATTTTACAAAAGCACATTTATCTGTAAACACCAACACACGACACACGTCACATTAACGTGTTGGTTTACATAATGAATGACTGAACCAATCAGTGTTTAGCAGAGGCACTTTTACCCAGAATCCTTTGCGATCTGTCTGTTTTTGTTACAAAACCTCAGAATTAGTGCATTATTCAACAATAAAAGATATATGTTATATTTTAACTGTACAAATGACAGACTTGACATTAATGGAGTTATTCTCAGTATTCACACAAAACTATAAGTCAGTATGACTTTATTTTTCAAGACCTCCGCCTGACTGGAGCATTGTTATTGGTAAACAACTACCTTTGTGGCTGCTCTTAGAGTGCTTCAATGCTGTAGCTGTGTAGCTTCCAGAAGGGGGCAGCATGTTCAAACATAGAACTCATTGTTTGGGTCTCTTGTCACTTTTTATGCTTCCAGAAGCGATCGTGGTGTTAAAACTCAAATTCAGCTTGTTAGCAGTTGCAAATGTGCTAGAGGCAATACTGGAATTTATCGGTTATCTGTAACTTCCGATACATTTTTGGGTGGTTTATCTTTATCAAAGATAACTTTTCAGTTATCTGATTATCTGTTATCAAAGTTAATTTTTTGGTTATCTGTGCCCACCACTGCTCCTACAGAGTTAGATGGTGATCAAGTATGTATATATAATCCATCTTCAGAGGGCATCTCAACACTTCCCCACTGTGGCCAGATGTGTCATTCGGCTTCAGCTGGCCTATGTATGATGGGGTCTTAATATGCCTACAAGACACCCATGAATAATAAACCACATAAGCTCAACCACTTGGGCACTGCATCCCAATGCTGCCACCTCCTCAGTAAGAAAAGTAGCTATTGGCTGTCCTAAAAGTTGTTAGAAGCCACTAAATGACATCATTGTCTCATTTGCATATTATTTGCAATATATGATGTCATAATAGATGCTGTAGGAAAGAAGAATAACGTTGTGGGAGAGACAAAAAACACCTTAATATATAGAACTATAAATAAAATTGATTCTTAATTTGTTTATTTTGCCATTAAAATTAGCTATCACTTCTCAAGGCCAGGCTGTGCAGCAAACGAGGTAGGTAGGCTGAATGAGTCCGAGTGAGGTTCACGATTCAATGAGCAGATAATTGCGGCAACAGTGATTTAGCTGAGAAACAATTTTTTTGTTTTAGATCCTGCTCTAAAACAGGGAGAGATCAGCCACGATGGCATCGCGTGTGCATGATTCATTTGCACTTTGCATGCGGAGGAGTGTAGATCTCCGTCCGCTCAACTCCCAGTGCTTCACAGCTGCTGCAAAGCACACTGTGTTCTGGCCGCTTGTGACTGCTTTGGATTGGTGGGGACCTCACGGCAGCACCCACTGCCACTCAGTGAGAACACAGACTGTAGATCAATACGTGCTCTCACTTTTGAGT
This sequence comes from Thalassophryne amazonica, assembly GCF_902500255.1. Taxonomy (NCBI): domain Eukaryota; kingdom Metazoa; phylum Chordata; class Actinopteri; order Batrachoidiformes; family Batrachoididae; genus Thalassophryne; species Thalassophryne amazonica. The sequence goes on along the minus strand of NC_047107.1, from coordinate 16,294,493 downwards.
CGCCAAACACTAGAAATGTCTCCAGTGATGCCCGGAAAAGTAGGTAGATTTTTTGCTCGTCGCTTTTCAGAAAATAAGTCATCAAGAGGGTCTACGGCATCTGCACTACGGCATCTGCAATTGCACTCAGTTTACACGCCCACAAGATAGTGACAAGGGCCTTAACTTACCAGTGGATTCAAAAGGTATCTGAGTTTGGGCAGGAATCAAATTGGGGTGTGTCCAAGCACACATTGCTGTTTAAGCAGACGGGAAATCATGGGACAGGTCCATGCACGTGGTGCAGTGGATGAATTTTCTGTTTTCATTAGACATGGACTCATTGTAGTCATCAACCAGTCAAAATGATAACCACGTGTACCTTTAAATGGGAGTGTGCCAGAAGCACAATGCTGTGATATTTAGAGAGTGGATACAAGTAAAAGGATTCCTGGTGCGTTATCAGAGTAGCACCAACTGGGCAGACAATTCCAACACTCCCTGAGGTGAAGCAGTGCAGTAATAAGGTGAGGATTTGTGGTTTTCTATCAGTGCTTACTGTTAGTTCATTTAATGGTTGTCAATTTACTTTCATCATGTACTTTATGGCATACAGTGTTGCTGGTACAGGGCGTGTGTGTGTGTGTGTGTGTGTGCGTGCGTGCATGCATGCGTGTGTGTGTGAAATGTGCACGGCACTGAGGTGCAGCAGTTTCGATCATGGCGACATATCAATATGCTCGTATTATTTTTCATAAGTGTTACCTGAATGCATTGTTTTATTGAGGCATGTGTGAAAGACAGTGAGAGAGACCGTGAGGAACAGGAAGAGGAAGAGACAGCTCTCTTACTGTCACTACCACCAACTCCTCCTCCTAGTTTTGTGTTTATGTGTCTCCTGTCTGTCTTCATCAAACGGAAACCTTCAGCAGTCTAAAAATGAGCTACACTCGTAATAAGAAAAAGTTGCAGTTCCTTGAATGGCCACTTGAGGGAGGCTCCAGGAAGGTGCAGGTTCCCAGAGAAGCCCATGTTAAGATGTCACCCTTTAGAATAGAAATAAACGTTTATAGCCTGGAACAACAACAATAAAAAAAACAGTTTTCATCTTTATGGCCACATTCCACCTGCATGACAACTGTATAGATGCTATGTTTTTTTTTTTTTTGTTACTTCTTAGTTGAAGACATTTTGATGCATAACGTTATGCATAATTAAGGTGTGGCCACTTTGAGTGACAGCTCATGTGCTGTCACTGAGCCAAGCTCAACCCTCCAGTTGCTCTGAGGGCACTAGCCATGGTTGCTAGATATTGTGTTTTCTGGGCTTTTTTTTTATAGAATATTTGTAATAATATGGCTTGCTGTGTAGTTAATTCTCTTAACAAATCATCTAAGACATTGATGCTGCAGTATTTCCAATGAGAGTCATTTAATTTTAGATGCTAATTGCATTTGCAATTTTAGCAGCTATCAGTAGCTTCACGAAGTTATGGTGCGTTTAAACATAGGCAAGACGCGTTACAAATGTCATATTTGCATCATTCTTGGCACATTCCTGACATTCTTAATGTGACTTAACTCATCTGAATAGATTTCTTAATAGTGCATATTGGTGTGTGATGTTTGTGATTTTTGTGCATAATGTTTTTGGCTGTCAAAAAAATCTTCCACGAATGTCACGGCCCACCCTCATTTCACCTAATGTTGTAGAGGTCACAACTGAGTGTGTCGATTCGTCTTGATTAGTGTTGATCTTTAATAGAGCGTGACAACATTCTTCTCTGACGTGCGCACAATTAAGCTATGCTGCACCACATTCAGTTTCATTGCTGCAGTATGCTGAAGAAGGACAGTGACGCCAAGTCGGCTAAAAGGTTCATTCCAGTGCTCATCAGCGCACTCCTGCAGGTGTTCCACCTGCTGCTGCTGTGCCTGATGTTTGGGAAAACAAGCAAGACAAGAGCCGTGTAGAGCCACACATCTGGCTCTCTCCATCTCCTCCTCCTCTCTGCACCACTCCATGGCACAGAGCCCAACTAAGCATGCAGTCAGAAATTTCTTCTGCTGTGGATTTTGAAGAGCAAACTGGAGCGATTTGGTTTATTCAGCAGCTGATGGATGAATATGGGTGTGTGTGTGTGTGGAGACAATTTGCTTAATTCACAACATGACAGAACATAACGATGCGCTGTTACGCGCGGAACATTAATTCTTGACCATGCGTAATGGTTCCTGATAATTCGCCAGCAACACGTGCCATTAATCGTAATGTGTGGTAACAGGTTGCAGCAGTTCCTGAGGACACCTGACGCCTCTGCCTCAAATCATCACATTCGTGATCATTGGCCAAGAATGTGTACTTTGTGGCATTCGTGACTTGTCATTGTTATGTGTAAACGCAGCATTAGGTCCAGTTAATCCATGAATATGGAGGAAACAAGTGGGTCATAATTTTTAATGCCCACACGAAAGCAAACCATTATGAGGACCACCTCATAGTCCACAAAAATATGATTTAATAAACACCTAATCCATGATTAGTTATTCAGTAACTGTAAAGATGAGGGCATGTTCAGGATTCATCATAGAGTTACATCTATGAAAGCTAGAGTGAGGACTCCCTATACAGCTAATGTAACGCTGCTGTGCCTACATCAGGCCACGGCCGCAATTACAAAAGAGGGAAAAAAGGACACGAAGTACCTGGATGTGCAATACAGTGTGTGTGTGTTGAGTGAATGTGGAGGTCAGAAAGCCAGAAAGAAAACAAAAAGCACACAGAAATAAAAATAAAAACCCAAGACAGACACAGCTAGTTGCCGTCTTTGGTAATGGCACAGCATGCTGCTTGCCAGCACACGCCCAGGCATAAGTCCTCACTCTAGCTTTCATTTATGTAACTCTATGGGCTTCATTTGTCCCACCCAGGTCATGCAGGGCATTGCCCACACGCCAACTGTTTATCCAAATATGGGTTGGACGTGACATAGGCAGAGCAAGTGCTGTGATGTGTGTGTGTGTGTGTGGGGGGGGACTTTGAGTCCCTGTGTTAAATATATATATATATATATATATATATATATATATAGCACACCTGTGGTCTTCCTGTGATGCCAGAACCCCCTATGTTGAATGTTCTGGCCACAGGTATAGAAAAAAAGGCTGGTGATGCTAATCTTTAACACTAACCACTTTTACAATGTCCAAATACATATGGACCTACTGTAAGTGTAGGACTATAGAGATTGGGTTATCTGGAATAAGCCATCTTCACAGGGTGAACTGCAGCTCTTTCACATGAGCCTCAAACTTAAGAAAAATTTTCATTTCTGCCAGTTACTCAAGTGATCATGATGATTATTTTTGGAAAGTTACTAAATTTATGTATAAAAGATGAAGGACGCACATTTTGTATGAGACCAAGACTCTTTTCAATGGTCAGACAGTAACCTCACATGATCTATAAGAAATACAGAGTTAGAAATGTGTAAGAAGGCTATTAACTAATCAGTGGTGAGATCAATGAATGCGTTTTAAGCCCCACACCTTATCTGGTGACTTCAACATTAACCTTCCATTAACCATTACACAAGCACTTAATTGCACCTGAGTCAATAATGCTAATTGAGAAAGGCTTTAGCTTTATTTTCAGACATGTGTATTCATGTTATGGTAACGGGACACTCTTTCCTCGAGGCTATTAGATGATGAAAAAGCTCACGCACGGTGAAATACTTCTTGTAAAGATGACTTATGGAGCTGGATGTGCTTCCTTGCACTACTCTGAGGAAGAGGTCAATGCCTTTTAGGACAGTGATGGGGATACCCTCTGTCTTGCCTTGACCTGGCGCTCTAATTTGGCCCAGTGGAATATAATAAATGGTGTGTATAATTGAACATTACTTTGCTGATGATTTCTGGCAGCCCTGGCAGCGATTCTACTGGGTCAACACTGAAGTCACTTTAAGGGGAAAAATGGGACTAATTTTGCTCTTTGATCTCTCTTAAATGATAATAGAGGCCAAGAATCATTGTCAGTCTTTAAGGAGAGTAACTTAGAGGTAGTAAGTCATTTCAGCAAATTTCCCAGAGTAAGTCACGGAATACATGTTAGATCTCCAACTGACCACGAGTTATACAGACAATTGGTCTTTTTACACCAATATAACCTAAAAATAGAGATGTTCTGCACAAAACAATCATCCAACTCATTGTCTAAAATATGTGTTGAATTTTTTTTTCTCATGAGTCACTTATTTTAATGGTATAACTTGAGGGGTGCTTGAGGAGGCTATGAAGAAAAACAGCAAGAATCTAATGGCTATCAAGCAATGACACTACCCCGGTTGGAACCTACCACCCCCAGCAAAAAAAAAACAAAAAAAAAAACATATACGGCGCATCCGGAAAGTATTCACAGCACTTCCTTTTTTCTACATTTTTGTTATGTTACAGCCTTATTCCAAATGGATAATATTCATTTCAAATTCTACATTTTCTGGTTGCACTGTACTCTCATGGGCCTTTCATACTGAATGCATGATTTGATCATTTTGACAGATTCATTTGCGTTGGACGCTGCAAGGGGGGGATTTCTACATCACCGATCAGTTCGCAACACTGGGCAGATCGAGACACAGCAGCCTGTGTTATCGAGCAGACCCACTCAATCTGAGCTCCTTCACCTCTAAATAAAACAAAAGCTCTTCAAAGAGCAACTACTTTATTACAGTAGTGTTCAGAATAATAGTAGTGCTATGTGACTAAAAAGATTAATCCAGGTTTTGAGTATATTTCTTATTGTTACATGGAAAACAAGGTACCAGTAGATTCAGTAGATTATCACAAATCCAACAAGACCAAGCATTCATGATATGCACACTCTTAAGGCTATGAAATTGGGCTATTAGTAAAAAAAGTAGAAAAGCGGGTGTTCACAATAATAGTAGCATCTGCTGTTGACGCAAAAAACTCAAAACTATTATGTTCAAATTGCTTTTTAGCAATCCTGTGAATCACTAAACTAGTATTTAGTTGTATAACCACAATTTTTCATGATTTCTTCACATCTGTGAGGCATTAATTTTGTTGGTTTGGAACCAAGATTTTGCTGGTTTACTAGTGTGCTTGGAGTCATTGTCTTGTTGAAACACCCATTTCAAGGGCATGTCCTCTTCAGCATAAGGCAACATGACCTCTTCAAGTATTTTTGACATATCCAAAGTGATCCATGATACCTGGTATGCAATATATAGGCCCAACACCATAGTAGGAGAAACATGCCCATATCATGATGCTTGCACCACCATGCTTCACTGTCTTCACTGTGAACTGTGGCTTGAATTCAGAGTTTGGGGGTCGTCTCACAAACCGTCTGCGGCCCTTGGACCCAAAAAGAACAATTTTACTCTCATCAGTCCACAAAATATTCCTCCATTTCTCTTTAGGCCAGTTGATGTGTTCTTTGGCAAACTGTAACCTATTCTGCACGTCTTTTATTTAACAGAGGGACTTTATTTATTACTTTATTTAACAGAGGGATCCTTGCAAATAAATTAGCTTCAAACAGGCGTCTTCTAACTGTCACAGCACTTACAGGTAATGCCAGACTGTCTTTGATCATCCTGGAGCTGATCAATGGGTGAGCCTTTGCCATTCTGGTTATTCTTCTATCCATTTTGATGGTTGTTTTCCATTTTCTTCCATGCGTCTCTGGTTTTTTTGTCCATTTTAAAGCATTGGAGATCATTGTAGATGAACAGCCTATAATTTTTTGCACCTGCGTATAAGTTTTCCCCTCTCCAATCAACTTTTTAATCAAACTACGTTGTTCTTCTGAACAATGTCTTGAACGTCCCATTCTCCTCAGGCTTTCAAAGAGAAAAGCATGTTCAACAGGTGCTGGCTTCATCCTTAAATAGGGGACACCTGATACACACCTGTTTGTTCCACAAAATTGATGAACTCACTGACTGAATGCCACACTACTATTATTGTGAATACCCCTTTTTCTACTTTTTTTTACTAATAGCCCAATTTCATAGCCTTAAGAGTGTGCATATCATGAATGCTTGGTCTTGTTGGATTTGTGAGAATCTACTGAATCTACTGGTACCTTGTTTCCAATGTAACAATAAGAAATATACTCAAAACTTGGATTAATCTTTTTAGTCACATAGCACTACTATCATTCTGAACACTATTGTATGTGAAAAAGCTGTTTCCTTTTATATTTTAACATTAACTGAATGAATCATTAAACATGTCCATGAAGTCCAAGTTCAGTCAAAAAGACACTTGCAAAAGTACAATCCCTACCCCTATTGTGCATAATTTCAAAGTATTCACAATAACTAGAATAGTCAAATTCATATTTTAGCAATTGATCTGTCCTGATTACAACATCAAATAGTCTTGTTGACTATGTGATCATCCTTGTTGACAATCACATAATCAACAAGGACACAATTAAATGTTGAACTGACTAAATAAAAAAAATGATTTAATCGTGAAGTTTATGTCACATTGAGAAATCCTAATTAGCAGACACATTGTAGCCATTGTTGCATCATTTCCTATTGTGTTTATAATATTTTTATTTATTTACGGTGTGTTTTTTCCTGGTTGAAATGCAGATATGAATGAATGAATATACATATTATTTCCATGCTATTTTATTTGTCTAAAAATAAATGTCCACAGTTCCTTATAATGTTAATCAAGAAACCACTGAAACAACAACAACAGATAATTTATGGTTTAAATTAACAGATGAACAAAGGTTTCCAATGAATATTTTTTTAAACTTCACAGTAATCAAATTAATCTTGAAATAAACAAATTGTAAGGAGTTTCTTCAGAAAACTGCTGTGTATAAATTAGCAGTTCGGATGTTCCTCTGACACATTTCTGCACTTTGTTGTTCTCTGTGTTTTTGCCTGATGCCGCATTTCTACTGGATGTGCAATCCTACATCACAGTGTGTAGCATAGAAAGTTCGATTGGGTTGAACTTTGACCATGGCGGCTTGACGACAAGTGGCAATGTGCACTCCCGGCGGAGAGTTGCACTACCTTGGTTTAGAGCAGGGGTGGGCAACGAGGGCCAAGACAGTGCAGGTTTTCATTGCAACCAGTCAACTCAGCAGGTGGGTTGCTGATGAGCTTCTCTGAACATAAACACCTGATAGTCAATGAAATCACCTGCTGAGACACCTGATCTTTAATGAAATCACCTGCTGAGGTGATTGGTAAAAAGGAAAACCTGCAGTGTTTCGGCCCTTCATGGCACATGATTGCCCACCCCTGGTTTAGAGCAATGGGTGATGCATTTATTGCCCTGAATGTGTTCAGTGTGAAATCCCTTCAGTATTAAGCAGTGTTTTGTAAACTTTTTCAGACCAAGGGCCGCTGGAAAAAAAAATAGTTGCAGACCACCAAACTCCCCAAATATCCCAAAACAATAGGTTAACTTACCACCTCAATAGGCAATTCTAATTAAAATTTTTGAATATGATTACGGGCTCCAGATTGGGTCGTGTTTATAAAATAGGTAGCTGACATTTTTCAAGGGTGGTAATATGCAAAGTTTCTACAATGAGCTGGAATGATGTGTAAGGCCAGAATGTTTTTAGATCCTCCATTGTTGTATTTTGCACTTAATAATGCACCACACATTTTCAATGGGTGACAGGTCTGGACTGCAGGCAGGCCAGTGTAGTACCCGTACTCTTTTACTATGAAGCCACACTGTTGTAACACGTGCAGAATGTGGCTTGGCATTGTCTTGCTGAAATAAGCAGGGACGTCCCTGAAAAAGACGTTGCTTGGATGACAGCATGTGTTGCTCCAAAACCTGGATGTACTTTTCAGCATTGATGGTGCCATCACAGATGTGTAAGTTGCCCATGCCGTGGGCACTAACAGACCCCCATACCATCACAGATGCTGGCTTTTGAACTTTGTGCTGTAACAATCTGGATGGTCTTTTTCCTCTTTTGTCCGGAGGACACCATGATTTCCAAAAACAATTTGAAATGTAGACTCATCAGACCACAGCATACTTTTCCACTTTACGTCTGTCCATTTGAAATGAGGTCAGGCTGAGAGAAGGTGGGAAGGTGGCAGCGTTTCTGGATGTTGTTGATGCATGGCTTTCGCTTTGCATGGTAGAGTTTTAACTTGCACTTGTAGTTGTAGCAACGAACTGTGTTAACTGACAATGGTTTTCTGAAGTGTTCCTGAGCCCATGCGGTAAGATCCTTTACACAATGATATCGGTTTTTATTGCAGTGCCACCTGAGGGATCAAAGGTCATGGGCATCGGGCAGTTTCCAATTAACCTGTTCACTTGTGAAATGTTCCAAACAGGTGTTCTTTGACCATTCGTCCACTTTCCCAGTTTTTTGTTGCCCATCCCAGCTTTTTTGAAATGTGTTGCAGGCATCTATTTCAAAATTTAAAATATTTTCAGACAACTTTATTGATCCTTAAAAGGGCAATTATTACACTCCAATTACCTCAGACAAGATACAGCAATTAATCCACAATTATTACATGTTTACCGTAATAATGGCACACATCAAAATTAAAGACAACACATATACATTTGACATTGTTTATATACTCTAAACTTGAAGCAGTCCGTCATACAAATTGAGGCAAAGTGGGTGAAGGCCGCAGCAGGAGGGGCCCATGCTTCCCAGCTTGGGGGATGAAGGCTGCAGCAGTAAAAACTGCGCTGCCTTCGACGTGGCAGAGAGGACGCCAGGGTGAGGAGAATGGAGAGACAGGGGGGGGGGGGGGGTAATAGGGATGGAGAGAAGGAGACATGCGTTATGTGCAGATGAGTTAAATTTCTGTCAATTTCTGTCTGTGTGTGTAACGTCTGACAGTTTCTGTCCATGTGTGTGTAAAGTCTGACCTTGCTAGGCAACAGCAGGCTGGAGGGGTGGGGGAGTAGATGAGAACGGGGAGCCGAATTCCTTCACCAAGGCGTAGATCCTTCTGGGGGAAGAGCAGGGAATTTGGCCTTCAGGAGCCGATAAGGCTGCCATGTTGATGTTAGGCGGAGAGATCCAGAATTCCATTTTTTGCACCTCTGGCCATCTACAGTCCAAATTTATGAAGAATATTCTCCGGTCCTCAGCAACACATTCCTTTGCAATGCAGCGTTTTGCTCCGAGATTGTATCCATTTTGCGTTTGAGTTCAACAGTTCACACAGTCAGAGATTACATAGCATTGCCCAACTCATTAATCATAATGGACTGATGAGGGGACAAGATTCTGGAAGCAGCCATCTTGCTAATATTCCTGTGGGTCAGGGCAGCGCACAAACCAATCAGCGCCAAACCTCCCACCATAAAAGCGAATAGGAATGAATCCTCAATGTCTTCCACAGAGAGTGGAGCCAAATAGTCACAGCCCGTCTCTCTCAGGTGTCGAGAGCATAGCCCGCTGGGTAGGTTCCATCAGGGCACGCAGGGTCCCCCAGCCCTGTTTCTTTGTCGAAAAAAAATTGTGTCAATAGCGTTGAGAGTCCAGCTGATCAATTCCATGGTTAATCCAAATCTTAATTTGAAGAATTCACAGTATGGTGAAGCTGGGACTTCGAAGGTCGGAGCAGAGATCGAGAGAAAGGAGGAGAGGAGAGGGGAGGAATGCGACCGTCCTTGCCAGAGTCCCAAGCTGTACTGTATTTGCACAAAAACAAAAAAGTCTATCAGCTTGAACATTAAATATCTTGTCTTTGTGGTGTATTCAATTGAATATAGGTTGAAGAGGATTTGTAAATCATTTTATCATATACCTATAAATGATACACCAATATGATTGGATAAAACACTAAAGAATAAATAGCAATACACCCTTTTCGCGGACGGGTAATATTTTTCATACCACCCGAATGTCGCCTTGGTAATCAGCCAATCCGGACAGCGGGATGGCGCCATGATGAAGAGGCGCGGTCAGAGGAACTGTGAAATACTGGTGAGTCACTATTAATAATTTCTTACATGTCCAACCTCGTAGGTTGATCGTTAAAATTAAATTCGTTAGTTCTAAAAGCCATCATAATTATTTATAGGAAAATGGTCTATTTTTTTTTTTTCTACTAAGGTTTGAACTTTGAGTGTTTACACAGGAGAGAAAAGTCAGAAAATGTTAATGCCTGTTTGAGAAAAGTGTATAAAGTGTGTAGTGAGGGGTTTTACAGCCTTAAAACATCTATAATAATTGTAAAAAATAACGCTGACTACTTCGCGGATTTCGCCTATCGTGGGTTATTTTTAGAACATAACTCCCGCGATAAACGAGAGACCACTGTATATGATAAAATCGTTATCAAGTTGTTCACCAATGAATATGGCTTTATACACCCTGAAGAAAACCATACACCCTAAGGCTGAAGGCCGAAATGTTGTATGGTTTTCTGAAGGGTGTATAAAGCCATATTCATTGGTGAACAACTTGATAACTGACAGTATTCTGTTTTTATTTACAATTCACACAATGTCCCAACTTCAATGGAATTGGGGTTGTATGTACTTACATTGAACTTACTAACTAAAATCATGCATGCATGCACACTTTCAATATACAGATAATTTGCCACCCCCTGTTGTAACGGAGTGTGAGTCCAGAATATCTGTATTTTCTTCAAAAATATTAGTCCTATCAACATTCCATTTTGGCAGCGTTCATCCCCTCCATTCCAGCAGGGGGCGGTAAATCATCTATATGTTAAAAGTGTGAGTGCAGGTGTGCATGCATGATTTGGAAGACACTTAACTAAAATGACAAAAGAACATGAACTACAAAAATACAATAAACTAACATAAACCACAATACTGTAACAACATTTAAACCCCAAACTCCTATGGTGCATTGCATCACAATGTCCATTGTTCACTGTTGTTAGCCAGGCCATCGTAGAACCCAATCCAAGTTGTTACTGTCATTGTGATTTTATTCATCCAACCATCCATATTATTATTATTTTATAACAATGATGATAATAATTGCAACAGCAACAACATCATCATCTATAAGAACATGCACATGTGCATGTTCTTATAGATGATTGAAAGTGCCTGGGAGACATCCCCAGAGAGACAACCGGGGTAGTAGCTCCTGGTAGGGCCTCCCTTGGCCAATTCGTCATAACTGATAGAAAAAAATGGAGTCCCCCCCGGCCCACTCTAGGACCAGGGTTTCCTCCTGAAGCCAAGCCTTGGTTGGAGGAAGCCAGCTTGCATGGACTCACCACCCAGAAGGAGAGAATAAAGTGTGCACTGTTCTACGGGGATGAATGCGGCAAAAGTCCACAAAAATGGACACTGGGTTACTGTCTTTAACTTGTGATACTGACAGTTAATGACAGCTGTTGTTGTTGTTGTCGTCCATTCAGCTGCTCCCGTTTTGTGTTCAGGGTTGCCACAGCGGATACAACCAGATCCGCATTGATATTTGGCACAAGTTTTACGCCGGATGCCCTTCCTGATGCAACTCCAGTGTTACCTGGAGAAACACACACATCCACTGGTGTTCCAAAGAGGTCTACCATCCGAGTACTAACCAGGTCCTGCACTGGTTAGCTTCTGAGATCTGATGGGATCAGGCTTACATACAGTTTAACATCACAAACATTTGTAGTTTCAACTTAAGTCACATTCTACTTACTGGACCTCTTTTACTTTAACATGAGTTCTTGTACTGTACTTTTGCAAAAGTGGTATTAGACATTTCACATGATATTTCTTAAAAAAAAAACAAAAAAAAAAACGCTCAGACACAGAAGACTTCCACCTTCTCTCCATAAAAGCAGCAACAAAAGAACAGTATTTTTTTAATGAACTGTTGTAAATGAAGGTATTTCACCATTTTGGAGGAGTGGGATCAGAAAGATAAATGATTGACAGCTACCCATTTCCCTCAAAAAGCTGCATATCACTCCTCGTCTGCGTCTTCATTGAGAATAACTGCTTTATTTTTCCTTTGTCAGGATCTTATTTTATATCAAGTGAAAAAGTTTGGTGCTATGATTCATCACAGTCCTTCCAACAGCAGCCCGAGGGGGGAAAAAAATTAACATGCAATTACTGTGTCAGACAGTCGGAAGAAATGGCTTCATCTTGCTGACGGCTCTGTGACAGGTGCATTGTGGGAGAACTGATTCTTACATAGGGGGTAAGTGAATTGTCATTAGCCGCCTGTTTCTTATGACACTTGGCTGGGTGCCTTCTGATTTGTTAGAGCCGTTTGGAATTGGCCCGCCGCCCTGGGCCCAGCGAGCAGCCGAGTCTCCGGATCAGCAGGGCGAAGATAAGCCTTCTTCACAGGTCAAGAGCTCGGCCGCTCACAGGCTCTGCGTCCGTCAGACAGAGTGTGTGAAGCTGAGCGTGATCGATGTTTAGGACGTTTCTCTTTTTGTGCTCATTCAAACACGCTGCGGAGGTGAAAGGAAGAAAAAAAAACAAACCTGTCCGCTTCGCTCGGAACGGCCGACGGCTCCGTGAGAGGGATCGATACAATATCGACTCGCTCCATTAGCTTGATTAAAAAGAGTGGTGAATGGGGGGGTGGGGGTGGGAGGAGCCTGAGAGCTAAACAACTTTATTCCTGGGATTATACACAGATAAAGATTTTGGCTGTAAAGGACGAGGAGGAGTGGAGAAGGTGATGCGGCCACTGTGTGGACGTGTGTGACTGTGGAACAGAGTAAAACTCTTAGTTTGTTGCTGTTCTTACTGACCCTTTGTACTGCAAACATATAAAACAGGATACAGGGGAAAAAAAAAAAATCACCAATTCAAATTACTAAAGCATTTTAATTTGGGAATGAACCAGGCAGGTGTGGATCTATAGCATCAGGTGAGTGGGGAGCTGTGCACGCCCTCACTGGGGGGTCCAGTGCCATGCAAAATAATATTAATAATAATAAAAAAAAATCTACAACTGTTTTCCTGCATTCTAAGGCTTTCTGGGAAACTAAATACTGACTCTATAGTCATCATTTTTAAAATACAGTTTTTTTTTATGTTAAACAGTAGAAATGTTTTAAACATTCATCATCAGCTTTTGCTTATGTAAGCCTTTTCCCATATTTGATCACACCTTTCAACTCGGGGGGCATTGCAACACCCTCAATCTGCTTTTTAGATCTGCCACGGACCTGACGCATTATAGTCCCAACAATGTCCTTATTTTTGAAACATAACAGGAAAATAAATTTGTGGTATCAATTATTCAAACACACACACATATATACAAGTATACGTATATCTTTACATAACGGCTGAGTGGATCCTAGTCATTTGATTGGTGCTTTGTATGTCACATGACATGGATTAATTGCATTGCATTTAGAGTGCGGCTTGGTTCCACTTAGAGTGCAAATTTGGTTCCATACGTTTGGTACCATTGCACTCTGCACACACACGCACATCCTAGTCCTCGTGCGTGCGCGCACACGTGATCGCACGCGCACGTGTGCACATACATGATTGGTGAAAGCTGGAACATACCTCATGAAATATTCGTACCATTGAACTCATAAATACTCTTCCACAATTTCTCGGATAGTCACACGACTGAAAAGCCACCAAAAGCCGTCTGAATCTTCCGAATTGTGGAAGAGCTGGGCATGTCACAACATGTCCTGTGAGGCTTCAACACTGTGGCACTTTTGCTGTGCCATCAGCTTCGTGCCAAAGCCATCAGCATGAATTTCGCTGCAGCTCTTTTCATGGCAAAATCTTCTGTCACAGTGGAATGTGCCGAAAAAGTCCTGATGTCCACCTCTTCAGCAATTTCTCGGATAGTCACACGACGGTCCCGCATCACCACAGAGTTCACTTTGGAAATGATCTGGTCATTTCAGCATGTTGATGGCCGCCCGGAGCACAGCTCGATCTCCACCGTTGTGCGGCCGTCTTTAAACTGGTTGTACCGCTCCTTAATCTGTGTGATGCCCATAGCATCGTCACCGAAAGCCGTCTGAATAATCCGAATGGTTTCCACCTGGCTGTCGCCCAGTTTCTGGCAAAATTTGATGCAGTCACGCTGCTCCAGTTGTTCCGCCATTTTCCTTGCAAAGAAAAAATGACGAGAGACAACACCCATCCGCACACAAAGGCTGCTTACCAGCAAATGACGCAATCGACAGGCGTGAAAAAACTCACGCATGCGCACGAAGGTTCAAGGTTGGCTCATGCAAGCACACGTGATTCAAATCCATCAGGTTTTGAAAAAAAAATAAAAAGGTCGGATACTTTTCTAACAGACCTCATATATATATATATATATATATATATATATATATATATATATATATATATATATATATATATATATATATATATATATATACACACACAGGACTGTGGAAAAGTTTTAAGCATCCAGCGTTATAATAGAAGTAGTCTTTGATGCTCCTCTCCACCTGCCCCGTTTTTTTTTATTGGCATTGGCATGTCAACACAAAATCAGTTCAACAAAACTTAATATATGAGTTATATTTTTATTCAGTAATAATAATAATCACTATAATAATTTCTTTGAAAATGTACTGGCCGGTAGAATACCACACATACACAGCTGCAAATGATCATGCAATATTAAAATGCCTGAAAAACACAATTACTCATACTTTTGTTGTGTGGGCCACTGAAGAGGAGGTACTGCTGGCCCACCACCAGAGGGCGCCCGGCCTGAAGTGCGGGCTTCAGGCACTAGGGGGCGCAGCCGCCACATCAGAGCAGCCGGGAGTGACAGGTGCCACTCATTGTCATCAACCATCCCATAAAAGCCAGACAGCATCTCCACCTCACTGCCGAGATATCGTCTACCTAATAGGTAAACCACTCAGCCGTGATTGTGCCAAAATGCACGTAATTCTCTGAGTTTGTTGCAGGAGCGCCTGAGGATCCTACTCGTAGCGGGACGCTGAGTTTGGGGAAACGTGATGGGTGATGGACTTCACTCCGCACGTCAAACTTAGTAGCCCTCAGGTTCTGCACTAAGTGTATTACTGTGTTGGAGGTGGAGGTGTTGTTCCCACCTGGAGAAAAAGACCAGTTTGCTGACTGTTTACTGGGTGTGTCCTCACACACTCACCCATAATTGTGTTTCTGTATCCTGCCAGCAGTACCAGATCCGGCAGCTGGAGACGGTGGCCACCTGGGGACTCAGGACTTGGCGACTCCGGTGTGTTCCAGATCCGGTGGCGGTGGAAATTGTGTGGGGCCCGGCTCCTCTCAGGACGGAGGTCTCTTATCCTCGAGCCTGCCCACACGTCACCCTTGCACATTTGATTGTAATCCAAATTCTGAAGCAGTTTGTATTTCATTGTGCACCATTCACAACAGTAAAGTGTTGTATTTTTGACTCATCCATTGTCCGTTCATTTACGCCCCCTGTTGTGGGTCCGTGTCACTACACTTTCCCAACAACTTTAAGTCAGGTTTTTCTTAAAATTATTATATCACATCTTGACAATGGTCCAACTCCTCTCCATAAAATGCAGTTTGGCTTTAGGAAGCATCAATCCACTGATACAGCCACATGCTACTTTTTGGAAAATGTTAAACATCTACTCGACCACTGTGGCTATGTGGGGGCTGTTTTCCTTGATCTGAAACGTGCATTTGACACCATTAATCATAATGTTCTTCTTGCCAAATTAACTTACTTCAGTATCTCAAAACGTACTCTGTGTTGGATAAAGTCATATCTTACGGACAGAACACAGGCTGTACAAATAAAAAATTGTCAATCATCATATCTAACCTTATCAGCAGGAGTACCCCAAGGCTCAATATTGGGACCACTCCTATTCAGTCTATATGTCAACAATTTGCCAAAAGTATGCAAGAATGTAAACATGCAGCTATATACAGATGACACAGTTATATATGTTCATGCGAAAACAAAAGATGAAGTTGCTGCAAAGCTTTCTGGGGTTATGGTGCCAGTCTCCCACTGGCTCCAAAACTCATCAGTTACCTCATCAGTTACCATTAAAGCTGACTTTCATTACACATTTAATTAATTTCTCAATATTTATCATGTTTTCATCATTTTTAATGCTTTATGATGTATTAAATGTGCCTAAAACATTTGCACAGTAGTGTATTTGAAAGTGTTTGATTTGTTCTCCTGTCGGTGGTGTACTGTTGAAGGACAGGACCCTCACTGGCTGCTTGATGTGCAGCTCGGG
Organism: Thalassophryne amazonica; assembly: GCF_902500255.1. Classification (NCBI taxonomy): domain Eukaryota; kingdom Metazoa; phylum Chordata; class Actinopteri; order Batrachoidiformes; family Batrachoididae; genus Thalassophryne; species Thalassophryne amazonica. The sequence continues at coordinate 16,278,295 of NC_047107.1, read as the reverse complement.
AACAGTTCCTGTGTGTCACCGACATACATAGAGGGACCGAGAGTCATTCACTGACACTCTGCAAAGTGCTTGCTGGCGGCTAATTGGCCTATCAGTGGCACTAATCGCACCCAGCGGGCTGCAGCTGCCACAGGGGAATGTTCAAGACTGCAACCCTGCAACGAGATGTGCCCCGCCCCCTCTGCACTCACACTGGTTCTTCACCTGGTCACATTTGTACATTTTTCCCATCCCACCAGACTCTTCTTCCTCTACATGCACATCTGTGTGAGGCCAGTGAAGCAATCATCAGTGTGAGATCTGAGCTGTTCAGTTTGGTTCTGACACGTCTGTAGTTTGGTGGTGATGCTGCTTCTCAGAGATGTCGTGGATAAGATGATTCTGTTAAATTCATCAAAGCCATGCAGACATGGGTAGAACAAGGCACACTCCACACAGAAAGGATGAGGTGGGAAGCGAACCCAGGACTTTCTTGCTGTTAAGCAACAATGCTAACCACTAAATCCACCATGCTGTCCTCATTCATACCAATAAATCACAAATATTTTGCTGATAAATATATGCTTTAGATCATCCTTCTAGACTTATTTGTTGTTGAGATATAGCAAGTATTCACTGCACTTTTGTCCACATTTTCTTATGTTACAACCTTAATGCAAAAAGGAAGAAATTCATTTTTTTCCCTCAAAACTGTACACACAATACCCCATAATGACAATGTGAAAAAAGGTTTTTGAGATCTTTGCAAATTTATTAAATAAGAGCTGGCCACTCGTCTAGACTGAGTGCTCAGTGAAGAAGGGCCTTAGTCAGGGAGGTGACCAAGAACCCAATGGCCACTGTATCAGAGCTCCAGCATTCCTCTGTGAAGAGAGGAGAACCTTCCAGAAGGACAACCATTTCTGCAGCAATCCACCAATCAGGCCTGTATGGTAGAGTGGCCAGACGGAAGCCAGTGCTTAGTAAAAGGCACATGGCAGCCCACCTGGAGTTTGCCAAAAGGCACCTGAAGGACTCTCAGACTACGATAAACAAAATTCTCTGGTCTGATGAGACAAAGATTGAACGCTTTGGTGTGAATGTCAGGCGTCATGTTTGGAGGAAACCAGGCACCATCCCTACAGTGAAGCATGGTGGTGACAGCATCATGCTGTGGGGATGTGTTTCAGCAGGAGGAACTGGGAGACTAGTCAGGATTGAGGGAAAGATGAATGCAGCAATGTACAGAGACATCCTGGATGAAAACCTGCTCCAGAATGCTCTTGACCTCAGACTGGAGTGACGGTTCATCTTTCAGCAGGACAATGACCCTAAACACACAGCCAAGATATCAATGGAGTGGCTTCAGGACAACTCTGTGAATGTCCTTGAGTGGTCCAGACAGAGCCCAGACCTGAATCTGATTGAACATCTCTGGAGAGATCTGAAAATGTCTGTGCACCGACGCTCCACATCCAACCTGATGGAGCTTGAGAGGTTCTGCAAAGAGAAATTGGCAAAACTGTCCCCAAAGATAGGTGCACAAAGCTTGTGGCATCATATTCAAGAAGACTGAGACTGTATTTGCTGCCAAAGGTGCATCAATAGAGTATTGAGCAAAGGGTGTGAATAGTTACTGTATGTACATGTGATTTCTTAAGTTTTTTTATTTTTAATAAATTTTCAAAAAATTAAAATAAAAACAACTTTTTCATGTTGTCATTATGGTATTTGGTCGAAAAGACAAGTCATGTTTTTTTTTAGCAGAATTCATAAGTTGTGACAGCATCCCCAGTGAAATATTAAATTTGCTAGCATCCCAGCACAGATGGCACATTTATCAGTAACAGGATCTAGCAGTGAGATGACAACATGTGGGGATACCTTTGAATATAAATATCCTTCATTTTCTCTTCAAAATAATGTTAGAATTCCTGAGCAGGAAATGGTGAGCAATTTTACAGGTGGTTGCCCTTGAATGAGTTTTGGGGCTTGAATAAAACGTATCGTTTTTATTCGTTCTACCAGTCTGTTTACTCATAATTTAGTTTCTACATTATTATCTCATATTGAAAGGTGGTCTCAACCAGTGTATGGTTGTTAGAACCGTGGCTTTCTGAATAACTTGTTCAAGTTTAGAAAAGTTTGGGGTTTCATTGGCCATCTTGGCAAATTAGGTTTAGGTGCACTGCTTTTTTATTTGCATATAAATCTGTTCAAAATAACAAATAAAAATACAGCTGTGGTTGTCAGAATAATTTTGGTTTAAAAAAATGTAGTAAAAATACATTGATACCTTGACAGAATGACCTGTAAATTTTACAGTATAAAGCTGTTGCAACATTTTATAATAATAATAATAATAATTTTATACCAGTAAATCCAACAGCATTTTTCTGTTAAATTATGTAAGATTATCAAGCTAATTATTTCTGCAAAATTGAAATGATGATGTTACTTATTGTGCACTGAATCCCATGCTCTGGGCCACCACAAGAGTGTGGCATGGGATCCACATGTTAATGTATTTTTCTAACACAACTCCAACTTTTCAAGGTGGATGGGCCTGACAGAATAATGGCACAAGCAGTGGCGGCTGGTGAAATTAATTTTTAAGAGGTTACACCTTTACTTCTTCATGGGGTACCTAATAAACTGGCAAATGAGTGTATATTTGTAGCCAAATACAGTAACCCCCCTCTCTCTCTCTCACACACACACACACACACACACGCACACACACAAACACATGCAGAGTATCACCTGTCATCCATGACAATAATATACTAATAATGAATGTTTATAAGTTCAATGGTACAAATATTTCATCAGGTGAAAGATGGAACGTACCATTCAATGAGCTGAAGCCAAATGGTACATTCCATTTTTCTCTGAATGAAATATTCGTTCTATTGAATGAATGAAAAACATTCATTATTTGTTTTACATAATGGCTAAAATACATCCTTGTAATTTTATATTTTATTAATTTATAAACAACAAAATAGGGACTTACATTTTGGTGTGCGTCACTGGTCCTTAGAAGAATTAACCCCGTCAAATAGCTGCTTCAAATTGTTGTCTGTCAGCAAAACAAACTCCACCATGTTTAGCAAAACGCCACCCCCGGTAGTGTGAGCGTGTGTGGTGTGAGCGCGTGTGGTGTGCGCACATGGTGCTCGCAGCGTGCAATGGTACAAAATGTATGGAACCAAATTTGCACAGTAAATAGAACCAAATTTGCATGGTAAATACAACACAACACAAATGGGACAAATAATCCATGTCATGTGACATACAAAGCACCAATCACATGACAAGGACCCACTAACAAACAATATATTTAACAATCACGGCAAAGAACTGCTACAAACTGTTCAGGTGGCCCTTCATGCTGCGTTATTGTTACTCTGTTAGTCTGTACTGGCTGAATACCCGCCCCACGGCAGGTTTGATTCAGAGCCTGAAATGAAAACTTCATCTTCACCAACAATGCTGTCATCTCCCACCTATTTCCAGAGAACTATTAGAACCTGACTAAAGCTGCCTCCAGAACAGACGGCTGATTTTCACACCTCGTAGGACACCACACTTCTTGTCTGTTCATTTAGTGTGGAAAGGAAGACGGTTCTCAGGGGTTCCAGTTTGTCAAAATCGATTACATTTTTGTGGCATTATCAGCTGATTTTGTCAACACATACCATCCTAAATATGTTTTTAAGAGAAAAAAATGTTTTTCCAACAACATATTTATTACCTGATAGAAACATCGATTACTGTAAACTGAATGGTGGGCAATGATAAAGGTAAGTACACGTAAATTGCATGTTGCTTCACCATTGTTCAAACTTCAGGGGTTGAACTTCCGTTTATTCGATCTCCTGGAATACTCAGCGGCAGGGAGGTCTTTCTTCAGAGTCCAACAGTAGTCAGCCATCATGACTGCTTCCCAGCAACCCTGATACCTGGTCTCCATCTCTTTCATGTCCTGATGGAATCTCTCCCCCTGCTCATCACTCATTGAACCCGGGTTCTCAGGAAACCGGTCCATATGTGAAAATAGGTAGTGCATCTTGACGCTCATGTTGCAGTCCAGGTTTCTGAAAGCAGTCAGCATGTTGTTGACAAGTTCTGCGTAGTTTCTGGCCTTATTGTTGCCAAGAAAGTTCTTTACTACCAGAACAAATGCCTTCCACGCTTCCAGTTCCACTTCGTTCATTGAGTTTTCGAACTCTGGATCTCTGATGAGCTTACGGATCTGAGGACCATTAAAGATGCCAGCTTTCAACTTCTCCATGGTCAATCCTGGAAAAGCCTGGCACAAGTAAGTGAAATAGTCACCATCCTTGTCCAGAGCCTTGGTGAACTGCTTGATTAAGCCGAGTTTGATGTGCAGCGGTGGAAAGAGTATTCTGTCTCTGTCCACCAGAGGGTCGTTGATGACGTTCCTTTCTTTGCAAGGCAACAATTCCTCCCGCACAGGCCAGTCCTTCTTCGTGTAATGCTGAGCACGGTCCCTACTATCCCACATGCACAGAAACACATGCGTACATGTGAACAAAAACGTAAAAAACGACATGTGGCCATAACTCAAAAAGTTGACCTGATTGAGCAAAACCAATGTGATTTTTGGATTCAGCGCATCAGATTCGTCCTAAATCAGCTGAAAAAAACGCAGACAACAAATTTGTTGTTGACCAGTGTAATAATTGTAAAAAATAACACTGACTACTTTGCAGATTTCACCTATTGCGGGTTATTTTTAGAGAGGGACCACTGTATATGATAAAATCGTTATCAAGTTGTTTACCAATGAATATGGCTTTTTACACCCTTCAGAAAACCATACAACATTTATCATTTATCATTTACACTCTTCGGCCTCAGGGTGTATGGTTTTCTTCAGGGTGTATAAAGCCATATTCATGGTGAACAACTTGATAACTGATAATATATGATGCAGCAGCTGCTTTTGTCATTTGTCTTTTATATAAAATGACGAGCCTTTCAAAACCAGAATATAGTGAACAAAACCAAAATTCTCATGTATAACGCTTGTCCACTTTTTTTTTTTTTTTTTAACAGAGCTGGGTCACCCAGAAGACACACTTTAACCTTTTGGAAAGCTTTCATGAACACTGTCCTCACAGTGTCTTAAAGATTAGTTGGTCTGACTAGAACAGCCATCGTTTTGTCCTTGATCCAGCCAATTATTTGTATTTTTATTTTTACCCTGCACATCAGTGATGCAGCATTAGCAGGATATTCTTTAAAAAAAAAACAGCTGGATGGATTTTCTGCAATCTTGGTGGTAACTGTACTTCCATAGATATCTAGAGTAAATCTGATTTTGAGGTAGCTTGAACAAAGGTCATATTTCAAGGAAACCATGATCAGGAAAAATACCTTGCACATCTCAACAACCAAGAAGCCTACATATGCATGAACATTAGTAAAATAACAAACTCCCACATTTTAGATAAACAATTATAGTTAATAAATAATGATTAATAGTTAATAAAGCAAGTTACTGTGGTATGAAAAGTATTTAACAGATATTTCACCTGTCACTGAGCAGCTTTTATTCCTCACTTGGGAAAACAACAAAGATAATCCAGCCTCTGTAGATGTGCTGATAACTCCTGGTCTGATTTCAAAAAAAGTGTCCGAAGGCACGGACATCCAAACCAGTTACTTACGCCTCTCAAAAACACTCTTTGTTTACATACTAAGTTGATGCCAAACAAAAACAAAATAAAACTGTAATTAAAAAAAATAATAGGTGCTGTAATTAATTAATCTAAATTACAGCTTTATTTTGACAGCACTATTAATAACAGTGTAAAAGGAGGAATTTATGTACCTTCTATGGGGGGAGTGGGAGTGCTTTCAATGCCATTTCGCCACACTGGGACACCATCACCGAAATAAGGAAGTAATTGTTCAACATGAAATGCATCTTTAAAAAATAAAAAAAAAGTCTTCAAGCTTTACAAGCTCCCACAGGGAAAGACCAGTGGTAATTTTTCATGAGATTTATGGACAAGTACATGCCATAAATATTTTAACGTCTTCACATAGGACTTGGTGTTAATTTTGTCACCTGTTTTTGTTTAGTTTTTAATCATATTTAGTCGCTGAGATGCCGTTTTAATTTAGTCATGTTTTAGTCGACTTTAAGTCTGTTAATTTTAGTTGACTTTAGAAAACAGAATGTATTTTGTGTTGTTTCAGTCGAGACATTTTAGTCTTTTTCAGGGATGAGAATCACCCACTGCCAGTCGGCGGTTTCCCAACTTTTGGGATTCATTTTGTCACCTGCTGATATCATTTTCAAATTTGGTGAGAAAAAAATTGAGGTGTGATGTGTTTGTGGCAGTTCTCACATTAGCCACCGGATGTCGCTGTTACTCTGAGCAGCTTGGTTTGCAGAAGAGGCTTGCCGGAGGTACATAGAAGAAGAGCTGCTAGACTAAATAGCTTAGCACCTTGTCCCGCAGTTTGTTTGTATCCGTAAATGTAAATAAACCCAGTTAACGAAACAAAGGCGTTCATGATGGGGCAGGGGCACCCTAAGCAGTAAAAATTTTACTTCTCCTGAAAACCATCTCTCGTGTGAGATCCCACGTACGAGAACTGCTTATTATGGGATGCATAATGGTCGCAAGCGAAAAAAGTTTGAAAGTTTGGACCATTTTTTTGTTAGGAAAATGCACTGGAAAGGATACAAAACAAAGATGGCAAGTATGTCAATAAAAAAATCGATAAAGATTATGAATAAAAGTTTGCATGGATGTGGCTGGACAAAGTAATAATGCTGACAACCTGCGGCCCTGATGTTGGACCAAACATCTACTCCTGATGTAAGTTAGTACTTATAAAAAATTAACTAACATGAAAAGAAAAATACAAATGAAGTAAAAAGATAGTATAAAAAGTTGAACACATCAACAAGGGCCATGGGTGGGGCCCATGTTTCACCAGGATTCAACATAAATTACTGAATAACAGTAAAATACCACACAAACGAGCTAGAAATGTCTGTACATGATTTGTTGTTATTCCTTTCAGTAATGTAGATAGCGTCAACTTGGATTTTACATTGGACGTGAAAGTCATCATACATGTTTTTTAATTAATTTATATATATATATATATATATATATATATATATATATATATTACCAGGATTGGACTGACTATCCTGCTATGTTGTGGGTAATTGTGTACAATTACCCTACTGAAGTTCAAGATCCTCAAGACTCAAGTACCTCTCATAAGTTGGCTACAAACTTTTATCTGATGAAAGTCTTCATGTCTATGAAACAAAATGGTAACCAAACACTTTTTTCTGCTATTTCACATCACATGAAAATTCAGTAAGGTATGTCTTCTATAATACATTCCAATTCAAAGGTAGAACTCTACTAGTGTATACTAAGGTATATCTAAATATCTAAAAAAAGAAGAGTAGAGTAGAGCCACTTAGGTGCCTGGTCTTGAGAACCAGGGATGGTATGTTGAAAAGCTTTTTGATCCCTTGGGAACTCTCCCTACTCACCTAAGTGGCTCAAGAAAATGGACAGCATGTATATAAGTGATATTTACCCAGTCAGGGTAATAAACAACATATACAAGAAATATAGTTACTACATAACATTATAGTCCAGGGGTGGCCAAGTTCGGTCCTCGAGAGCCACCTTCCTGACACTCTTAGTTGTCTCCCTGCTCCAACACACCTGAATCCAATGAAAGGCTCATTAAAAGTCTGCTAATGAGTCGTTCATTGGATTCAGGTGTGTTGGAGCAGGGAGACAACTAAGAGTGTCAGGAAGGTGGCTCTCGAGGACCGAACTTGGCCACCCCTGTTATAGGAGTTAGCTTCTAAAACTTAAATATCATACAGGAGAAGACTGTAGCATATGTTTACCTAGTCTGTAGACTTGTAAAATTAAATTATAGCTAGTAGGCTAAGCTATAAATATGGTTATTTTAATATAGAAACAGGAGCTATGATGTACATGACATACAGAAAGTGGCACATGGCATTCTATAACACATGAAGCAGTACAGCCCAGTCTCACTTTTTTTCATGCTTCCATCACAAATGAGTCAAATTTTCATGACAAGGTTTTTTTTTAAACTCACTATTCCTCAATTTCAATTTTCAATTTATTTTCATTTATATAGCGCCAAATCACAACAGAGTTGCCTCATGGCGCTTACACAGGTAAGGTCTAACCTTAACAACCCCCAGAGCAACAGTGGTAAGGAAAAACGCCCTCTGAGGAAGAAACCTCAAGCAGACCAGACTCAAAGGGGTGACCCTCTGCTTGGGCCATGCTACAAACAGAAATTACAGAACAATTCACAGAGGAATATACAAGAATTGCTGTTGGTGCACAGGACAGGAGGATTGCCAACACAAACACAACTCCCATCTCTGGATGGAGCTGCACCTTAAACAGAGAGAAAAAAACAGAATCAGGCATCAGAAAGACAAAAAATACTGTATGATTTGCCAGCATTAATCAACAAGAAAAACAGAAGAAATACTAAGGTGATCGCCGGCCACGAGCCCTAAGCTTCACTAAAAGACTCAGAATTTAGATAAAGTTGAGGCCGCGACACGTTCCGTTTACTAATAAAATGAATTCAAAGAGTTAAAAGCGTAAAACAAAACTGTACCAGTATGCTAGCCAAATGAAAGGGAAAAGAAGTGCGTCTTAAGTCTGAACTTGAAAGTCTCCACAGAATATAACTGTTTTATTGACGCAGGGAGATCATTCCACAGAACAGGGACATGATAAGAGAAAGCTCTGTGACCCGCAGACTTCTTATTCACCTTAGGGACACAAAGTAGTCCTGCACTCTGAGAATGTAAAGCCCGGGCCAGTACATAAGGTTTAATTAGGTCAGCTAGGTAGGGAGGTGCCAGTCCATGAATAATTTTATAGGTTAGTAGCAGAACCTTAAAATCTGATCTCACTGGGAAAGGAAGCCAGTGAAGGGATGCCAAAATGGGTGTAATGTGGTTGTACTTTCTGCTTCATGTCAAAGGTCTGGCTGCAGCATTTTTTCAACCAATTGGACAGCCCTAATGCTAGATTGCGGTAAACCAGAAAATACAACATTACAGTAGTCAATCTAGAAGAGATAAATGCATGGATCAGGGTCTCAGCATGAGCCATAGACAGGATGGGACGAATCTTCGCTATATTTCGCAGGTGGAAGAAAGCAGTCCTCGTAATATTTCTAATGTGGAGGCCAAAGGACAATAAAGGATCAAAAATTACCCCAAGGTTCCTCACTTTGTCAGTGTGATGTATGACACACGAGCCTAGGCTGAGCGTTAACTGGTCAAATTGATGCAGATGTCTCACTGGACCAAGAACCATCATTTCAGTCTTATCAGAGATAAAAAGTAGGACGTTTCTAGACATCCAACTTCTCACTGCTGCAAGGCAATCTTCTAAGGATTTTATGTGAATGAGATTACCAGCAGTTATCGGCATGTATAACTGAGTATCATCTGCATAGCAGTGAAAGGTAATCCCATAATGCCACAATACTGTATGTGCCCAAGGGGTGGTATATAAAGGGAGTAAATCAGGGAGCCTAAGACAGAGGCTAAGTCACTAAGGTTAGAGGTAGTGTTACTGTACAAAACACAGTGAGAACGAGTGGTCAAGTATGACGTCAGCCATGCAAGGGCACTCCCAGTAATCCCAAAATGATTTTCCAGCCCATCAAGTAGAATATGATGATCCACTGTATCAAATGCAGCACTGAGATCTAAGAGCAACAGAACCATAGTGCTGTCCAAATCCATTGTTAGCAGAAGATCATTCACCACTTTAGTGAGAGCCGTCTCTGTGGAATGATATTTTCTAAAAGCAGACTGCAGTGGCTCAAAGAGATTATTCTCAGTAAGATAGACCACGAGCTGCCGTGAAACCACTTTTTCCAAAATTTTAGAGCAAAATGATAGATTTGATATCGGCCAATTTGATATTCCTGACCCTACTCCTAACCCCAATCCTAACCTTAACCATAACCTAATCGTACTCCTTCCCCCCACCCTAATCATAACCACCACCACCCCCCCCCCCACCGCTTCACTTTTAATTTCGTGCAGCCATCACGGAAATGAATTAGAATGAATTTGTGATGCTGTGATGAAAATGAGGCGCTTTTCGTCACAATATCATGAACCAGTTGATTAATGTATATTTCGTGCTGCTGAATCATGACTTGCTGTGAGACCGGGTTGAGCGGTACGTGAAGATCGAGTAAGGGATGGAGGGAATGGTAACAGACAAAAGATGATGTGGCATGATTAGAATGGAAGAAAAAACCTCTAATATTGCATTATTTTGCAGGATTAACCAATACGTCACCATTTCAACTGGATGCACCGTTCTCATGAGAGCCTCGTTAGAATGACAGTTGTGTCAAGAACACAGAGCCCAACGGTCACATTCCAACAGTTAATGGAAACACTGCGATTTTGCTATTCTGCTTTGTCGATATTCTGAAAATATTGCTAAACTTTTGCATAAATCGGTATTAGAAACCCATCTTAGGAGGCAGCAAAACATGCTGGGTGCAGTTGGGTCATGTGTGAAAAGCATATTTTGTAACTGAAGTTGCAACATGAATCTCACTGATGTAACAGGACAGACATGACATCTCACCTTCAGACCCACACAAAGACAAGAGTCTTTATTTCCTAACTGAGTTTACCTGTAATCCTCAACGCATTTTTGGCCACAGAAAATCTTCAAGTAAACTCACTTAACATGATGGTTTTTTTTTTTCCTGTTTAAAAAGCCAATCGATGCACGATAATCTCATATTTCTGAAATCACAAATGAAGCGATTTCTATGAATCTCTCATCTTGAAAGGTGATACCAGACAAAGCACAGAGAGCACAAAAGTGATGCTAATGTGGTGCTGTGTTTGGTTTTCAGGCAGCTCCTTTGTGTTTGGACTGTGGAGGTTTAGTGCTGAAGCATGTAAATGGACATAGTGTGAGCCGGCGTCTGTCCACAATGACCCACAGAGAGATGAGACTCTTTCACTGCACTGACAAAAGTGTTGAGACTCTTTTTATTCTGGCCTGAAATCTGATCGGAGGCAATAGAGTTGATTCTAAACACTGGGATGACCAGAAAGAAGTGTCTGAGCTGCACATGTGTGGAGGACGTCCACAGACAGCAGAACCTGAGCAGAACCACAAGGTGACTGCACCTGGAATGAAATTATCCTTCTAATGCATTCAAATTAGTCTTCAGACTGTGGAATATGTCCAGAGTGACACTTTGCTGCACCAGTCACTGCACAGACATTTGCCTGGATCAAAACCACATGAGGGTGGAGACTAAAGTGGTGCCAATCCAAGGAAATAAACCTTTCATACACTTTTTGACGGTGGGTAGGGGGGATACAGACAACTCCACATAGAAATGACCGAGGCTTTAGTGGAACTAAATAATCAACCTTCTTGGTTGGAGTAAAAAGTGTTACACTCTGCCAATAACTAATTGTTTTTGGTTTCTCCTGTTTTGCTCAGTGTCACCAAAGCTGATCCCAGTCCTGATGCAACTTGTGATGTACTCTACAGAATCGGATGTAGGAGGGCTGGAACTGGGGTGCTTCCATTTTGGAAGAAGGCACACTAAATGCTTGCACCTTTGCACTGTCCCACTAACCACTACTGATATACACTGGAAAAAGATACAAGGTGTCATTGGGATCATTAGTCTGTGGAAAGTTCTCTCAAGACATATTAGGCTGTATTGAGGCGACTGAAATGGCCTTTTGTGTGACCATAATACTAATGTTTAATGCTAATGAACGCCAAATTGTGTCACACTCTTTGGTGACTCTTCAGAGTGACTTTTCCAGCCAATTGAGCAGATTAAAGAAGAAACTTTGTCCCCCCCACCACGCAGACAATGCTGAGTCTCATTCAGCCTACAGCTGCCCTCTTTCAGACCTGGATTCTAAAGCCACTTTCTGTCATCCCCGCTCAGGTTTTTTCCCCACGGAGGGAAATAAAGCTGCGCTGCGTTTGGTGTGAAGCAGAGGAGGGATCGGCCGTTTGAAAGAAAGAAGGGAAACGTCTCCGCTGAGAGGACACCTTAGAGCTGCACCTTTGGCTTTGTCCCTGCTCGTCGGCTGGAAAAATGGAAGGCAAAGTAGGAGGAGAAAACATGGAGCAAACATGTTTATGAGAGATTCTGTGATAAAAGGGAGGAAAATTAAGCATTTGTTTCACGTTTTCGCTAACGGTCAACAGTCTGACAAAGCGTACGTGTGAACTAGTGAAGGCGAGCCAGGCTGGTTTGGACTGACTGAACAGAGCAGGTCTCCATCTCACAGCTGGCTCTTTGGACACACTCTTATTCCTGAATGTGTTGTTCAGGCCATAAGAGAGGAAACGTGAGAAGTAGATTCCAGTGTGCCGTCACAGTTCCTCTGACACGTTCCCTTCTGACACTCTGAATTTGTGGTTAGCTTTTAGAGATTGTGTTGGAAAGCTGTTGGCTGTGTGAAGTTAATGTTTCAAACATCATTTACAGACTGAAACTTGTAATTCTAAAATGTGACGGCAAACATAAACAGCTGTAATGTATATGTGGTTAGAGGTGGGCGATACCGGGAATTTTGGTATTGGTCCGATACCAAGTAAATACAGGCCCAGTATCGCCGATATCGATACCGATACTTTTTCATATTTAAGCTTCATAGATCCAAAGGATCCAAAAGACCTAGGATAGAATTTCACCAAACATTGTACGTGACAACAAAATACTTTATTATCACAATCAACATTTTTGTTTTAAAAAAATCACTCAACACCACTCAACATCTCCTGAGGTAGAGGGCTGACAAACCACAATACAAAGGTGCGCTGCTCTGTGTTGTGTGACACAGCGCAGCGCTGCTCTTACAGAGAGTAGACTTTGATGAATCTGCATGCGCAGCAGTAAGTGCGTGCTTGAGTATCGATCTTTTTACATGAGGATTGTTCAATGTCACAATACCAGCATTGGTATCAATATTATCGATATTAGGATCGATCCACCCACCTCTGTTTGTGGTACCTGTCTGTCTGTGTATGCACAAATTAATGTTTTGTTCCATTGCAAATACTTGTGCAATAATTGATCCTCAGCCAAGGTCTAAGTGAATTGATTTTGTCAATAAATACAGTTGTTGAAACTTAAGTTGGAGATATGAATTTGTGACCAAACTTGCGAATGAGTGACAAATCACAGTTGGTATTTCACTGACTTGGTACTAACAACTCGTTAGTGCATGTCACCCAAATGTCAGCTGAATTTCACACAGACTCACGGCAAAGGTGTCTGCTTACATATCTCATGAGTGCCACTCAAATGCCGCACTGCACCCTCAGGAATGTCAAGCACAACCATTGCAGATGTAAGCCTGTGCTGATTTGCACTTTCACGGATGTCTAACGCCACTCGCGGCTGAAGTGATGACACGTTTGCACACAATGTGCCCAGGTGGTTAACCTGGGTGATGTCTAAGCTAGTACAGCATTATTTATTTGTGTCTCACTTATGATTTCGAGATAGGCTGGGGAAGCAGCATGGGGGTTCTAGGGATGCTTACTGGATGTGTGCCCTGACTGGGGTTTGAACCAGTGAAAAATATTACTGCAACACTATCCAGCTGCACTATATACATATATATGTATATATATGAGGTCTGTTAGAAAAGTATCTGACCTTTTATTTTTTTCAAAAACTATATGGATTTGAATCATGTGCGCTTGCATCAGACAAGCTTGAACCTTCGTGCGCATGCGTGAGTTTTTTCACGCCTGTCGGTTGCGTCATTCGCCTGTGGGCAGGCTTTGAGTGAGCACTGGTCCACCCCCTCGTCAGATTTTTATTGTCAGTGAAATGGCTGAGAGGCTGCCGCTTTGCTCCATGAATTTTTTTTCAGAAACTGTTAGAGACAGCCATTTGGAAACCATTCGAAAGATTCAGATGGATTTTGGTGAAGATTCTGTCGGTATCACACGGATTAAGGACAACACAGCGTTCAGTTTAGAAATGATCTGGTCGTTCCAGCCTGTCGATGGCCGCTCAGTGCGCCCTCCGCCGCTGTGGATCGTCTTTAAAAAGGTTTTAACAGTCCTTAATCCGTGTGATACCGACAGAATCTTCACCAAAATCCATCTGAATCTTTCGAATGGTTTCCAACTGGCTGTCTCTAACAGTTTCTGAAAAAAAAATTCATGGAGCAAAGCGGCAGCCTCTCAGCCATTTCCCAGACAAAAAAAAATCAGATGAGGGGGGTGGACCAGTGCTCACTCAAAGCCTGCCCACAGGCGAATGATGCAACCGACAGGCGTGAAAAAACTCACGCATGCACACGAAGGTTCAAGCTTGTCTGATGCAAGCGCACATGATTCAAATCCATATAGTTTTTGAAAAAAATAAAAAGGTCGGATAGTTTTCTCACAGACCTCGTATATATACTGGCAAACGTCAGGTGGGCTGCCATGTGCCTTTTACTAAGGACTGGATTCTGTCTGGCCATTCTACCATACAGCCTGATTGGTGGATTGCTGCAGAGATGGTTGTCCTTCTGGAAGGTTCTCCTCTCTCCACAGAGGAGGAACCATCTCTTCTTCTTGGTCACGTCCCTGACTAAGGCCCTTCTCCCCGATCACTCAGTTTAGACGCAGTGGTGGGCAAAGATAACCAAAAAAATTTACTTCGATTACAGATAATCAGATAACTGAAAAGTTATCTTTGATAAAGTTAAAATGATAAACCACCCAAAAATGTATCAGAAGTTACAGATAATCGATAAATTCTAGTATTGTCTCCAGTACACTTGCAACTACTAACAAGATGATTTTGAGTTTAACACCCCGATCACTTCTGAAAGCATCAAAGGCGACAACAGACACAAACAATGAATCAACACTTATGTCTTTGAGCGCCCTGCCCCCCGCTGGAGGCTCCAGTTTACTCCATGGCTTGCAGCACAAACGCAGCTAAGAGAAGCCACAAAGCTCAACTGTCTACTCAATCACAACGCTGCCATCATGCGGAGGTCTTGGAAAATAAAGCAATGCTGACTTATGGTTTGGTGTAAATAAAATGAATACAGATAGAATAACTCCATTAATGTCAATTCTGTCATTTGTGCAAAGTTAATATATAACACATATCTTTTAATGTTGAATAATGCACTAATTCTGAAGTTTTGTAACAAACACACAGACAGACAGATGGCATTCTGGGTAAAATGTGCCTCCGGGGTGAATACGGCCATGAACACTACTGGCCAGTAGAAGGAAGTAGAGACCTTGAAAACTTGCCAAAACAAAATTCCAGATAATCTGTGTCTGCTACTCTGCTACATTAAAGATGTGTGGAATTTAATAAACGTAAACACAATAACATCTATAAACTCAGAGAATATATTCACAAGAGTTTTAGGCACTAGTGTTTAATGCTGTTGTCCGTGGAGCCTGATCACAGTGTCTCAAATGCATTTTTCATGTCGTGAACGTACTGAGATTACCCTATCATACCCATAATGCACCTGGACACAGCATGTTCACACTAAAACCTTAAAAATTTGTGCATTACTTTAAAACTAAAACATATATCTGATATTTTCACTTTATAAAACTTCAGACATGACGTTAATCTAAATAATGTGTCCGAAATTAGTTTGGTTAAAATTTGAAGCATAAGTTAAAAATGTATGCCTATGGATGACTTGGGTGATATTGTCCACATATCAGTATGGGGTTAAAAGAAATGAGTTTTTTTTTTTTTTTTTCGTGACTAGTTCTCATTTGCTTGCAGAGGATAGAGCGGTTTCTTCTAGAAGCAGCACTTCTCTGTTTGCAGAGAGTGAAACCACACATCTGCTCCAAAACATTCAACGGGTAGATGCTCAACTGATTTAAAATTTTATAAATATTTGTAGCTGTTCAGCTTTGTTAACCACAGTAATGGTCTAAGCCTGAGATCAATTTTGAGCTTCATGGCAAAGGCTGGGAAAACTTATGTACATGTTATTTCTTATGTTTTTTTTATTATGTTTTAATAAATTTGCAAATATATAATATACAGTTGAGCTCAAAAGTTTACCCTGGCAGATTTTTTTGTTTTTTTGGCCATTTTTCAGAGAATATGAACAATAACACAAAAACTTTTTTGTCACTCACGGTTAGTGGTTTGGGCGAAGCCATTTATTGTCACCAGGCTTACTCTTTTTAAATCATAATCATGGTTTGTGTTGTCATTATGATTTCAAAAGAGTAAACCTGGTTGTTTGACAATAAATGGCTTCACCCAACCACTAACCGTCAGTGGAAAAAAAAGGTTTCGTCTTATCATTCATATTCTTTGAAAAATGGCCAAAAAAAAAAAAAAAAAGTCTGCCAGGGTATGTAAATGTTTGAGCTAAACTGTATATATATATATATATATATATATATATATATATATATATATATATATATATATATATATATATATATATATATGAACTTTTTCACATTGTCATTATGGGGTATTGTGTGTAGAATTTTGAGGAAAAAAATTATTTTATCCAAAATCCAAAAATTATTTAATCCATTTTGGGAAAAGGCTGTAACATAATATGTGGAAAAAGTGAAGCGCTGTGAATGTTTTCCAGATGCACTGTAGCAGGGAGTATAGTGTCTGGACCACAGGTGGTGTCCTCCACCATGTGTTGGCATGAGAGGGCATCCATTTTCACCTTATTGATGCCAGCACGGTAGGTAAGGGTGAAATTAAACCTACTGTAAAACAGGGCCCATTGAGCTTGGGGTGGGTTCAGTCACTTAGCTGATTGAAGGTTGGCAAGATTTTTATGGTCAGTCTATACAAATGGCTGTTTTGCCCCCTCCAACCAGTGTCTCCATTCCTTAAGAGCAAGTTTAACAGCCAGGAGTTCTCAGTCACCAACAACATAGTTATGCTTGGCCGAAGACAGACATCGGGTAAAGTAGGCCAAGGGATGGAGCTTCTGATCAGATTCAAGGCACTGAGACAATACCACCCCAATTCTCATGTCGGATGCATCCACCTCCACAATAAACTGCCCCAGTGGGTCCTGCTACGTTAGGACAGGTACAGAGATGAAGAGAGTCTTTAAGTCATGGAAGGGCATCCTCAGCTTCAGGAATCCAGGAGAATGGAACTGAAACGGGGGTAAGTCTGGTAAGTGGTGCAGCGACACGGCTGAAATCCTTAATGAACCTCCTGTAGAAACTGGCAAAGCCCAGGAATCTCTGAAGCTGCTTCCTGGTGGTGGGTTGTGGCCATTCAGCAACTGCTCTGACCTTTTCTGGATCTGTGTTCACCTGCCCAACTCTCAATAATGTACTCAAGAAAATTCACAGAGCCAGAGTGGAATTCAAACTTCTCTGCTTTGGCAAACAATTTATTCTGCATGACTCGCTACAGAACCTGATGGACCCAGGAGATGTTTTATATTTAACTACGGGCACTATAGGCCTTGTAAATGTAATTTCCACCACACCATTGCCTTACAATATAAAGCGCCTTGGGGCAACTGTTTGTTGTGATTTGGCGCTATATACATGTGCTCTGATGTCACTGTTTATCTCCATAGAAACTACCCAAATGATCTTTCATACAAACTGTTTAAAGGGACATTACAGTGTTGTGGTGGAAATTACGGCAATAGTGTGGGACAACTACATTTTATTTAAAAAAAATCACAACAGTTGTATGACATTGAATACCCCAATTATGTTTTGATTATTTTACTGATATTTTATTCAGAGATATTTTAAAACATTAGAAAAAATGTTTCTTTACCATTCATTTTTATCATTGAAGATCAAAAGTCTGCGTGTGGGACAAGCACAAAACGGCAATATTTGCATATAATGATGCTGAAAAAAGGTGAAAAAGTCATCATAGACTACTAGAACAAATTTCTTAACACACTTTCATTGTAAAGATATCTATAAAAGTGTGAAATTTCCCCTTTTTTCTGTTTTTCATACAATATGATCAAAGGACATAATAAGTGCCCATAGTCTAAGAATCACCCATATACAAGGTCTATTAGAAAAGTATCCGACCTTATTATTTTTTTCAAAAACCATATGGATTTGAATCGCCTGTGATTTCGTCAGACAAGCTTGAACCCTCGTGCGCATGCGTGAGTTTTTCCACACCTGTCGGTTGCGTCATTCGCCTGTGAGCAGGCTTTGAGTGAGGAGTGGTCGAGCCCCCTCGTCGTTGTTTCATTGCCAGGAAATGGCGGAATGATTTGGGCTTTTTTTCCATCAGAATTTTCAGAATTTTTAGAGACTAGCAGCTGGAAACCATTAGAAAAATTTATCTGACTTTCGGTGAAAATGTTACAGGCTTGGTAGAGAATAAGGAGTGTTACTGTCGCTTTAAGGACGGCCCCCAGTGGCTCTGGGGCACGCCATCCGAAGCCGCCATTGACAGGCTGAACGACCATTTCATTTCTAAACGGATGGCTGTCTGGATCCGTGACCATCGTGTGCCATTTCTCTGGTTATCACAAGAGCTGGACATCAACCATTTTCCTGCAGATTTCACTTTTAACAAGAGATTTTGTCATGGAAAGCCGAGCGGAGGCTTCGCGCATCACGATGGATTTGCTACTGGAGCGAGACAAAACCACCTCCGTTTTGGTCTCACAGGACGGCTTTGAGATGGCGTTCAGACAGCTGTCGGTGGTTTTTCCATCGAGTGATTATCCGAGAAATTGTGGATGTGCCTGGACATGCCAGAACATGTCCTGTGAGGCTTCATCACGGCGTTGTTGTGCGCCATGCGGCACCGCCGCGACGCGCGAAGCCTCCGCTCCTCTTTCCATGACAAAAACTCCTGTAACAGTGGAATGTGCCGTTAATTTCCAAACTGGACGTTGTGTTTTATCCGGGATGTCGTCTGACTAGCACAGGAATTGTGAAAAGACGTGGACATCAGCACTTTTTCGGCACATTGAGACAGACGTGCGGAGGAATTCCAAAACGGAGGTGGTTTTGTCTCGCTCCAGTAGCGAATCCATCGTGACGCATGAAGCCTCCGCTCAGCTTTCCATGACAAAATCTCTTGTTAAAAGTGAAATCTGCCGGAAAATGGTTGATGTCCAGCTCTTGTCATAACCAGAGAAATGGCACACGATGGTCACGGATCCAGACAGCCATCCATTTAGAAATGAAATGGTCGTTCAGCCTGTCATAAACACCTGTCAAATTGTCAAGTGAATTAACCTCCAAGAAACCGAGTGGGTTCATTTATGACCCCAGACAAATATTTATATATGCCTTTGTGATATTTTTGTTCAGAAAAATATGTCCTACCATTAATTTGTCAATCTATAGTACTTGTCCTTCAGCTTTCATATTTTTCACAGGAATTGTCCTATCTGTGTGGCAAGGATAATGGAAGGTTCTGTCAGGTCATTTTATTTATAACCCTAGAAAGCTATGTGCATGTGTGTGTGTTTTTTTATAAAAAAAAATACAGGCTTTGATTTTATCATGTAACACCGCGGTAACACCTTGACGATTTAGCCAGCCTATGCTGACCGTATTAAAAACACTGGCATACACTGGTGTACGTCTAATACGTTATGGGTAAGTTTTGTAAAAGTTAAGGGCATGCTGAAGCACATTGATATACATCGTAATATGGAGAGTATGGTTCAAAAATTTTTTGGCCATGCACAATATTTTTGACGCATGCCAGCTTATGCCTCATAAGTCCTGCATACTTGGCTCGTAAGTTGTAGGTAAGTTATGCGATTGTTGACACATGTTTCTTGTAACTCATAAGTCAAAGTACGTCCATTGATGCTGTCCATTGATTGGCTGAACAACTGAAAGCTTCATTTGAGATTATTCAGTTCAGACTATAACAGATATTAAAACCATTAACACATGGAGTAAATATTATACAAATAATGAATGTTTATGAGTTCAATGGTACAAATATTTCATGAAGTGAAAGCTGGAATGTTCCATTCAACGAGGTGAAGAATGAAAAAAAAACATGCACTATTTGTTTTATATAATGGCTAAAATAGATCCTTGTCATTTGCTAATTTATTAATTTATAAACAACAGAAAAGGGACTTACATTTTGGTGTTCCACTGGTGCTTAACAGTCCAATGTGACCTTTAAATTGGAGTCCAAAATTGTGACGATGTAGTCTGTGATGCCGCACACTGACTTCAAGTACTTAAAAAAAAAAAAAAAAACTGTGTAGTTTCTCAGTCCATCGAAAAATCACGTCAGATATTTGTCCAGCTTTTTGTCCTAACTTCATCCTTTTATGATTTTCTGATAAAACAAAAGACAGTATTAAACAGTCTATCCAGTATATCATTCATACACATGTACTCAGTCTTACTGCGACTGACTTTCATTCCACTGCTCTCCATAGCATATCTCCACCTCTCCAGGCGAGACTCAACCTACTGTCTCTTCTCGTTCATCCACACATATGTACCCAGTCTTGGTTCTTCTGACTTTTAATCACTTTCTCTCCAGAGCATATCGCCAGATCTTTAGGGTAGTCTCAAACTGCTCTCAGCTCTCACAGTAGATCACAGTATCATCTGCAAACATCATAGTTCATGGAGACTCCTGTCTGATCTCATCTGTCAACCTGTCCATCACCATTGTGAATAAGAAAGGACTCAGCTGATCCTTGGTGTAATCCCACCACCACCTTGAATGAGTCTGTCATTCCTACTGCACATCTCACCACTGTCACACTATCCTTGTACATGTCCTGCACTACCCTTGCATTCTTCTCCACTCCAGACTTCCTCATAAATACCACAACTCCTCTCTTGGCATGCTGTCATAATCAATCAATCAATCAATTTTTTTTATATAGCGCCAAAACACAACAAACAGTTGCCCCAAGGCGCTTTATATTGTAAGGCAAGGCCATACAATAATTATGTAAAACCCCAACGGTCAAAACGACCCCCTGTGAGCAAGCACTTGGCTACAGTGGGAAGGAAAAACTCCCTTTTAACAGGAAGAAACCTCCAGCAGAACCAGGCTCAGGGAGGGGCAGTCTTCTGCTGGGACTGGTTGGGGCTGAGGGAGAGAACCAGGAAAAAGACATGCTGTGGAGGGGAGCAGAGATCGATCACTAATGATTAAATGCAGAGTGGTGCATACAGAGCAAAAAGAGAAAGAAACAGTGCATCATGGGAACCCCCCAGCAGTCTACGTCTATAGCAGCATAACTAAGGGATGGTTCAGGGTCACCTGATCCAGCCCTAACTATAAGCTTTAGCAAAAAGGAAAGTTTTAAGCCTAATCTTAAAAGTAGAGAGGGTGTCTGTCTCCCTGATCTGAATTGGGAGCTGGTTCCACAGGAGAGGAGCCTGAAAGCTGAAGGCTCTGCCTCCCATTCTACTCTTACAAACCCTAGGAACTACAAGTAAGCCTGCAGTCTGAGAGCGAAGCGCTCTATTGGGGTGATATGGTACTACGAGGTCCCTAAGATAAGATGGGACCTGATTATTCAAAACCTTATAAGTAAGAAGAAGAATTTTAAATTCTATTCTAGAATTAACAGGAAGCCAATGAAGAGAGGCCAATATGGGTGAGATATGCTCTCTCCTTCTAGTCCCCGTCAGTACTCTAGCTGCAGCATTTTGAATTAACTGAAGGCTTTTTAGGGAACTTTTAGGACAACCTGATAATAATGAATTACAATAGTCCAGCCTAGAGGAAATAAATGCATGAATTAGTTTTTCAGCATCACTCTGAGACAAGACCTTTCTGATTTTAGAGATATTGCGTAAATGCAAAAAAGCAGTCCTACATATTTGTTTAATATGCGCTTTGAATGACATATCCTGATCAAAAATGACTCCAAGATTTCTCACAGTATTACTAGAGGTCAGGGTAATGCCATCCAGAGTAAGGATCTGGTTAGACACCATGTTTCTAAGATTTGTGGGGCCAAGTACAATAACTTCAGTTTTATCTGAGTTTAAAAGCAGGAAATTAGAGGTCATCCATGTCTTTATGTCTGTAAGACAATCCTGCAGTTTAGCTAATTGGTGTGTGTCCTCTGGCTTCATGGATAGATAAAGCTGGGTATCATCTGCGTAACAATGAAAATTTAAGCAATACGTCTAATAATACTGCCTAAGGGAAGCATGTATAAAGTGAATAAAATTGGTCCTAGCACAGAACTTTGTGGAACTCCATAATTAACTTTAGTCTGTGAAGAAGATTCCCCATTTACATGAACAAATTGTAATCTATTAGACAAATATGATTCAAACCACTGCAGCGCAGTGCCTTTAATACCTATGGCATGCTCTAATCTCTGTAATAAAATTTTATGGTCAACAGTATCAAAAGCAGCACTGAGGTCTAACAGAACAAGCACAGAGATGAGTCCACTGTCCGAGGCCATAAGAAGATCATTTGTAACCTTCACTAATGCTGTTTCTGTACTATGATGAATTCTAAAACCTGACTGAAACTCTTCAAATAGACCATTCCTCTGCAGATGATCAGTTAGCTGTTTTACAACTACCCTTTCAAGAATTTTTGAGAGAAAAGGAAGGTTGGAGATTGGCCTATAATTAGCTAAGATAGCTGGGTCAAGTGATGGCTTTTTAAGTAATGGTTTAATTACTGCCACCTTAAAAGCCTGTGGTACATAGCCAACTAACAAAGATAGATTGATCATATTTAAGATCGAAGCATTAAATAATGGTAGGGCTTCCTTGAGCAGCCTGGTAGGAATGGGGTCTAATAAACATGTTGATGGTTTGGATGAAGTAACTAATGAAAATAACTCAGACAGAACAATCGGAGAGAAAGAGTCTAACCAAATACCGGCATCACTGAAAGCAGCCAAAGATAACGATACGTCTTTGGGATGGTTATGAGTAATTTTTTCTCTAATAGTTAAAATTTTGTTAGCAAAGAAAGTCATGAAGTCATTACTAGTTAAAGTTAATGGAATACTCAGCTCAATAGAGCTCTGACTCTTTGTCAGCCTGGCTACAGTGCTGAAAAGAAACCTGGGGTTGTTCTTATTTTCTTCAATTAGTGATGAGTAGAAAGATGTCCTAGCTTTACGGAGGGCTTTTTTATAGAGCAACAGACTCTTTTTCCAGGCTAAGTGAAGATCTTCTAAATTAGTGAGACGCCATTTCCTCTCCAACTTACGGGTTATCTGCTTTAAGCTACGAGTTTGTGAGTTATACCACGGAGTCAGACACTTCTGATTTAAAGCTCTCTTTTTCAGAGGAGCTACAGCATCCAAAGTTGTCTTCAATGAGGATGTAAAACTATTGACGAGATACTCTATCTCCCTTACAGAGTTTAGGTAGCTACTCTGCACTGTGTTGGTATATCGCATTAGAGAACATAAAGAAGGAATCATATCCTTAAACCTAGTTACAGCGCTTTCTGAAAGACTTCTAGTGTAATGAAACTTATTCCCCACTGCTGGGTAGTTCATCGGAGTAAATGTAAATGTTATTAAGAAATGATCAGACAGAAGGGAGTTTTCAGGGAATACTGTTAAGTCTTCTATTTCCATACCATAAGTCAGAACAAGATCTAAGATATGATTAAAGTGGTGGGTGGACTCATTTACTTTTTGAGCAAAGCCAATAGAGTCTAATAATAGATTAAATGCAGTGTTGAGGCTGTCATTCTCAGCATCTGTGTGGATGTTAAAATCGCCCACTATAATTATCTTATCTGAGCTAAGCACTAAGTCAGACAAAAGGTCTGAAAATTCACAGAGAAACTCACAGTAACGACCAGGTGGACGATAGATAATAACAAATAAAACTGGTTTTTGGGACTTCCAATTTGGATGGACAAGACTAAGAGACAAGCTTTCAAATGAATTAAAGCTCTGTCTGGGTTTTGGATTAATTAATAAGCTGGAATGGAAGATTGCTGCTAATCCTCCGCCCCGGCCCGTGCTACGAGCATTCTGACAGTTAGTGTGACTCGGGGGTGTTGACTCATTTAAACTAACATATTCATCCTGCTGTAACCAGGTTTCTGTTAGGCAGAATAAATCAATATGTTGATCAATTATTATATCATTTACCAACAGGGACTTAGAAGAGAGAGACCTAATGTTTAATAGACCACATTTAACTGTTTTAGTCTGTGGTGCAGTTGAAGGTGCTATATTATTTTTTCTTTTTTAATTTTTATGCTTAAATAGATTTTTGCTGGTTATTGGTAGTCTGGGAGCAGGCACCGTCTCTACGGGGATGGGGTAATGAGGGGATGGCAGGGGGAGAGAAGCTGAAGAGAGGTGTGTAAGACTACAACTCTGCTTCCTGGTCCCAACCCTGGATAGTCACGGTTTGGAGGATTTAAGAAAATTGGCCAGATTTCTAGAAATGAGAGCTGCTCCATCCAAAGTGGGATGGATGCCGTCTCTCCTAACAAGACCAGGTTTTCCCCAGAAGCTTTGCCAATTATCTATCTATGTCATAAGCTTTCTCTAAATCCACAAACACACAATGCAACTCCTTCTGGCCTTCTCTGTACTTCTCCATCACTATTCTCAGAGCAAACATTGCATCTGAAGTGCTCTTTCTCGGTATGAGACCATATCCTATGCTGTCTAGCTACACTCTCTCATGCCACCATCCTACAGTCTCTATTTTTTTTTAGCTTGCATCACCTACAAAGAATGTAGTCCATGTGGGTACACCTTCCTCCACTGTTATATGTCTCCCTGTGCTCCCTCCTTTTCTTATAGTAGGTATTCACCACAGCCCTTTCCATCCTTTTTGCAAAATCAACTGCCTTCTTTATAGCATATCTACTCATTACTTCCTCATCACCTGTGTTCCCTTCACCAACATGCCCATTGAAATCCACTCCCATAACCAGACCACTCTTTCATGCTTGGGTACACTCTCCACCACCTCATCCAACTCACTCTGGAAATCTTTTTTCTCCTTCGTCCCGCAACCTACCTGTGGGGCATATGCACTGATGATATTCATCATCATCCCTTCAATTTCCAACTTTACACTCATCACCCTGTCCAACACTCTCTTAACCTCCGACACACTCTTAACATGCCCTTCCTTTAAAATAACCCCAACAATATTTCTCTTCCTATCCTCACCATGATACATCAACTTGAACCCCCCACCTATGCCCCTGCTCTTCCTTCACTTCCACTTGGTCTCTTGCACACACAATGGGTCTCATGTATCAACGTTACGTATGGCGATATTTGAGCATATATGGGGTGTACGCCAAAACGGCTGTGCTACTTGGCATTTATCAATGTGGTCGTTGGCGTACGCTGTGCTGAAAATATACACCAGGTCGAGAGGTGGTGTAAATAATACACCAAAATGAACCAGCACTGGAATCCACATAAAAATGAAGATGATCAACATGATAAACAGTGCCATTATACAAATCAATGCATATGTTACATAAATAACACTTTCCTGATTATACTACATAATAATCAATACAAATCCCACTTTTGCGGGATTGTTATGGAGCACGATCCGTGGTCACAGCGCTGACTGCGAAGACAGCGCTGCTCACCTTTTTCTCCAGACTTCGAGCCTGGAGCCAGAGCAGCGCTGAGCTTAACTTCATGTGGTGTGATCGTTTTAGACTATGAAATTGATAATAACAACTGTAGTTTCATCATTCCCTTAATTCGCCCGTGCTGCAACCAGGTTTTGTCGACTCCATTCGGTTGTCACAATAAAATAAATACAGAAATACATTTAAAAAATAAAGAAATCTGACAGACTTGGCGTGTCTTATTAATTGAGTGAGCAAATATCCACATGTCAAGAATTATTGACATGTGAAAAGAGAATACAGTGGTCCCTCGCTATAACGCGGTTCACCTGTCGTGGCCTCGGAGTCTTGCGGAGTATTTAGTCCAATTTTGCATGCTTTTTTTTTTACAGTGTTCTGTATATCTGCATATCTGTTTATAAGAATCTTGTCGCCCAGAAGAGAAAAGAGTGCCAACAACTACTCATAACTGTGTTTGTCACACGGAAACAGACACCTGCTGCAGCGAGATGTGAGCGGAAAAAGGCGCAGTGCCAGGACGCAGAGGCGCGATCTGTGACATACTGGTCAGTCACTATTAATAATTTCTTATGTGTCCGACCTCGTTCGTTGATCGTTAAAATTAATTCGTTAGTTCTAAATGCCATCATAATTATTTATAGGAAAATGTTCTATTTTTATTTCTCAAACAAATGTTTGGGCCTGAAAACAGTTTGGTCTTATTATGGGGGTTCCCATGATGCACTGAGTGTTTCTTTCTCTTTTTGCTCTGTATGCACCACTCTGCATTTAATCATTAGTGATTGATCTCTGCTTCCCTCCACAGTATGTCTTTTTCCTGGTTCTCTCCCTCAGCCCCAACCAGTCCCAGCAGAAGACTGCCCCTCCCTGAGCCTGGTTCTGCTGGAGGTTTCTTCCTGTTAAAAGGGAGTTTTTCCTTCCCACTGTTGCCAAGTGCTTGCTCACAGGGGGTCGTTTTGACCGTTGGGGTTTTTCCGTAATTATTGTATGGCCTTGCCTTACAATATAAAGCGCCTTGGGGCAACTGTTTGTTGTGATTTGGCGCTATATAAATAAAATTGATTTGATTTTGATTTGATTTATTTTCCTACTAAGGTTTGAACTTTGAGAGTGTTTACACACGAGAGAAAAGTGAGAAAATGTTCATGCCTGATTGAGAAAGTGTATAAACTGTGTAGTGAGGGGTTTTACAGCTTTGAAACGTTTATAATAATTGTAAAAAATAACGCTGACTACGTCGCGGTTTCGCGTATTACGGGCTATTTTTTAGAATGTAACTCCAGTGATTAATGAGGGACCACTGTAACACTTTATTGATTACATACTACAAAACAATTGATACGACGGCCGCTTTTGATGCTCTATTGGCACGCGTCGTGATTGGTGGAGTTCTTTTTCATTGCCGTCTTTCCGGCTTCAGTGTCGTAAAATGAGGGTGTGTCTGAAGCGGAGTCTGAATATTTATGGGCGTGTTTATTATAATTACAATCGTTTCCACCCGCCGCATTTATCAAGATCACGTCAGGCGTACGCCAAAAATGGGCAGGTGTGCACTGCTTGATACATGTCACGGCGACTTTGGTGTATTTCAAGTTTACGCCGCAAATTTACACCACAAGTGCACAACATTGATACATGAGGCCCAATATGTCTACCTTTCTCCTTTCCATTATATCAGCCAGCTCTCTCCCTTTACCAGTCATATTACCAACATTCAAAGCCCTGACTCTCACTTCCCTCTTCTAGTTTTCCTTTTCTCCTGCTGTTTCTGGACATGTTCTCTTTTTCTTTGCCCAGCAATAGCCCAATTTCCACCGGTGCCTTTGCCCAACAGGACAATGGCAACAGTGGAATGGAATATTGTGAGCTGATTTTGAAGCTATGTCACCCATCCCTAATGATCAGGATAAAAAAAGGATCAAATGTGAGAAATCAGAATCTACGATGACTAATCAGGATCAAAGAAAGGATCAAAGATCCACAAAAAAAAAAAAGATGATTAGTCTAAAACAAATGGATCAGGATTGCAGGTCAGACGTGAACACTGAAGAATGCTGGAGAAGTCAGCAAATGAACAACAATGGAAAAGAAATATATTAAAGGAATTTGTGAGCAGAGGAACATTGGACGCTTATGAATGTATGTGCTCTCTCAGTACTTTTCTAGTTAAAGTATGCATCGTCAGCCTGAGGATAATAAGGTGTTAGTGATGCAGAGAAACTGAATTACCACTGCGTGGAGTCATATATAGTCATCTTATGTCTGTGGTTCTAAAACTGTTGTAAGATGTTGTGAGTTAGTTTCAGCGTGTGCAGACTACCCCAGTGCCAGCCCGCATATGCACCATATTCAAATGAGTGCCATCAAGCACTGTGCTGTGGGTGAGATGATCTACATACAGCACACAATTCTTCACAGCCGTTTGAACGCTCCTGTCAAATATATTTCAAGTAGCAGGAAATGTATCCAGTTTGCCATTTTTCTGTGACTTTTCTGAATTGCTCTGAAATTGTTTTAACCTGGCAACATATGTATGCAGATATCCTAATCTTAAAAGTCAAACTGCAGGCAATTGAAAAATTAAACATGGACTACAACAGTGATAACAGCTGTTAACCTGCAAAGTGAATACACAACTGACAATAAAAGTAATTTCAAAAGCCAAAAAAAGGTCATTTTGATTTGTGAATGAAGCCTGCCTGCATAAATCATCATCAGATAAAATCTGAATTTCATGTAAGTTACTACAGTAACAATGTGCTTGTTAGTTTCCACCAACTGCTAACGTCTGGCCTTGTGCACATATATGTCTGACAGGCAGAGAATGCATCAGTGCTTGGCACTATCTGTAATAGCTTATTGTGTTGTAACAATGCATTGTTCATCAATTCAATACCTGAATAAACCGGAGCTGCTGCAGAAAAAGGCTTTTGTGAGCAACGTATTAAATATCACAAGATTTTATTGCTCTCCTTTCATGCAGATTCTGGAGGTTGCCAGATTGCTTCCTGATGTGACGCTGAAGTGTCCGCGGTGTTCACAGTGTCAGTCCATTGTACAGAACACACAGTAAACAAAGACAGAAACTACTCAGTAAAACATGTTAACCCATAGACTTCCATTAAACCACCTGGCGGGAGGTTTATGCTACAATTTTTGGCGCTTGTTTGCAGAGCGAGAATTTTCTGGTGGTGCAGGACAGAGTGTATATATGAATAAACAGGCCAAGAGCCAGCACTTTTACAGGGGTGTGTCTTTTTACATGAAAGGATCTTCTTGTTGGGTGGTAAATTATCTAATATAATACGAGTAAAGAGACGAAGAGTAAAGAGCGAAGTTTACTCTCCCGGGTGCAAAAATATGTCATGTGGCAGTTCTTTTGTTAAGTGGACGTCACATACATACCCATCTAGTACTTATGCATGCCATGATTTGTATTGAAGCAATTAAATACTTTCTGTACTGTATAAAACAGCAACTACTGAGTAGACTGACCTTCTATCACAGATGAACTCAGAACCGTCTTAATGACAGAAAAATATTGTAAATTTAATTCAGTCTTTCACAAAAGCACAAAAGCACCCATGAAGGAATTATTTTGCCATCTGGATCGGACAGAACAGCTGTGGATTTTATTGATGAAGATGTCAGCATGTCAGTGACGGATGGATTATATTCTTGGATTTATTTTCAAGATAGAAGACATCCAGCTGACTTGGTAAGTGGTGTTATTGGACAAAAATGTTCTTTTTTCAGTGTACATAAAGCTCATTATGGTACATGAGGAGCATTATGGTAATGTCTGCTCCAGATGTGTGCAGCATAGCACAATAGATAAGTTTATCAGTTCACATTTATTAATTTCTATGTTTGATAAAAGTGACTGTACATTAATCTTACTATTTTAAAATGATCCCTTTCCATTACCTATTTCTGATACAAAACTGAACATCAGTGATGGAAATGAAAGGGTGTTTTCTGACCATGGACAGCTCCAGAAAAGATGTGGTGTTAATGGAATGAATGAATGAACCTTGATATGTAGTGTTCAGTCTTTATTGAGGGTTTTTTTTCTTCTAAATAACACAAAACATTGGTAATATGCAGTGATGGGTAGCATTTTTACTCAATACATCAGATTACATACCTTCCTTTTGGACATTTATTATACACTGATCTGGCAGCATGGTGACTTAGTCTTGAGCACTGTTGCCTCACAGTGAGAAAGTGCTAGGTTCTGCATGTTCTCCTGGTGTTTGTGTGGGTCCCCTTTGTGTGCTCCAGCTTCCTCTAACTTCCAAAGAAATGCAGGTTAGGTGCATTGGAAACTACAAATTGACAATAGGTGTAAGTGAGCATGTGGGTGTGTTTGTATGTGTCGGTACTACGATAGACAGGTGGTCTGTCCAGGGTGTACCCCCCGCCCCCCTCACTGGGATAGGCTCCAGCTCCCATGACCCTTACTTGGAATAAATGGGTATAGAAAATGAAATGAATGTATATAGATCTTCTCAGCTAAGTAGGGGATGTCCTGATTAGTACTTATATTGTTGTGTGGGCCGCTGAAGAGGAGGTACTGCTGGCCCACCACCACCAGATGGCGCCCTGCTTGGAGTGCGGGTTTCAAGCACGAGAGGGCGCCGGAGCCATTGGGAGTGACAGCTGTCGCTCTTCATCAGCACCAGCTGTCACTTATTCAACTCATCACCATCACCATAAAGGCCGGACTGCAACTCCACCTCCTCGCTGAGAAATCAGCTACCTTGGAGGTAATTCTCTGCTGTATCTATAACAAATAATAGTCTGATCTTATTTGCAGCCGTTTTCCTGTGACGGTGTCCTTATCTGCGGTATTGGTGTTTGGTGTGGACTGCGACGGCTTCGCCTCACACCCCAAACCAGATAAGTGGTTTCACAGGAGCTGTACGAGTGTGTTATTGGAGGTGGAGGTGCTCCCTCCTTAAGGAACACAGACTGTGGGATTACTGAGTGTGCGTACTCACACTCACCTGTGCTGTTTCTGTTCTCTGCCAGCAGTACCGGGTCTGACAGCTGGAGACGGTGACCACCTGGGGACCCAGGACTTGGCGGCTCCGGTGTTCTTCAGATCCGTTGGCGGTGAGGGCCGTGTGGGATCCGGCTCGGTTCTGGATGGGCGTCTCCTATCCTCAAGCCTGCCCACACGTCACCCAACGTGTAATTGACTGTAGTTCCAAGGTGATTGTTGTCTGTATTCCGTTGTGCACAATTTACAACATTAAATTGTTACTTTTGGCTTATCCATTGTCCGTTCATTAACGCCCCCTGTTGTGGGTCCATGTACCTACACTTTCACAACATATATGGGAGATCTCTTAGGACGTCCAGGGGCTGTTTCTCTTTCTCCTGTTAACATGTTAACACTGTTGTTGCATCAAAAAGGAAATCCAGCATAAAAGTCGGTCCCAATGTGGATCTGTACTGGCTCAGCTGTGGTGACCCTGAACATAACGGGGGCAGCCAAACCACAAATGACAACAATTATGCATTGATCAGATTTTTTTTTCATACTGTATATTACACTAATTTCATGAAACAAAGGTGTGAGTTTTTTAAAGACAATATTCCATTTTTATCTCCGAGTACGAAATACGGGGAGGGGGGATACAGCGATCAGCATGTCAGTCCATCTGTCAGTCAGGTAACCGGTCTGCATGGTTAGGACAATCCTGAAGGTGCCGGTCGGTCCAGATGGCGAGAGCGATAAGCTCATCAAGGTCCTCGGGCAGATCTACAGCTACAAGCTGGTCCTGGATATTTTCGGCTAAGCCCTGGAAGAAGACATAATGTAGCGCCGTGGGATTCCATTCACTCTTGGCTGCCAGAATGCGGAAGTTGATGGCATAATCAGTGAAACGGCGTCCGCCCCACTTCAGCCTTATCAGGGTACATCCAGCTTCACGCCCTGGAGATGTTTGTTTTGATAAACCAATTTAAGAGCAGCTGTGAATGCCAGAAGAGAGGCACAGATGGCAGATTGGCGACCCCACTCAGCTCTTGCCCACGCCGCAGTACAATCAGTCAGGTGAGTGATCATATAAGCTATCTTTGTCCTATCGGATGGGAACATACATGACATGAGCTCAAAATGTAACTCACATTGAGTAATAAATGTTCTGACATCACCGGACTCACCTGAGAAGCATTCAGGTGGTGACAGCAGATTGCAGTAGACTGATTCTAGTACGGAAGCCAGTGCTATCACTGGTGGCCCCGGTGTAGGCATACTGGTGCTGCCAGGGGTCATAATAGAAGCCTGATGATTGAGTCTTCACAGTAATTGACCCATCTGGGTGCTCAGCGATGCCATAAACAAGTCCTGGCATTTAGCGA
Organism: Thalassophryne amazonica; assembly: GCF_902500255.1. Classification (NCBI taxonomy): domain Eukaryota; kingdom Metazoa; phylum Chordata; class Actinopteri; order Batrachoidiformes; family Batrachoididae; genus Thalassophryne; species Thalassophryne amazonica. Next base: position 16,246,294 of record NC_047107.1, on the reverse strand, counting down.
GGTTGCTAATCCCGGAAGAGAGAGCGGTGAGGTGGTTGTGTTGCTGCGCGAGCTGTTTACTGTGGTGGCGTACCGCCAGCTGGAACATCGTTGGCCAGTTTGTTCTATCAGGCTAGATAGTCAGGAATTACAGGACACAAATCCATAGCTCGAACAGACAGCTCTGGTTGTAAAAAGGCTTTACTGGAGTGGATAACAATGGTCAGTACATGTGTAGGCAGACCAGAACAAGCAGCATAACAAAAATCATCAGGCAAACGGCATGATCAAGGCAACAGGCTGCAGGTCAGGAACAGACGAGGAAGCAGGCAGGACTATGGAATGCAGGTACAGAGCTGGAATGAAGGGACAAGGCACAACAATCTGGCGATGAGCTAACACACCCAGTGAGCTTATATAACCCCAGGTGATAATCAGCCAATCGGAAACCAGTGTACATGGAAAGCACCAGAACAGGGCATGGCCAGAAAAAGGGGAACACCCATCACCAAGAACCAAGAGACAGACAAGAGAGATAGTGACAGACAGACCCAAGCAGAAAAAAACCAGCAAGAGAATAAATAACCCAAAACCAATGAAACAGAAAATAACCAACAGAACAAAAGAACAAAATAAAACAGAAAACCAAACAATTTGCATTTCCCATATCATCACAACACTTCTACATCTGGGATTGTCAAACTAACACTGAATGAAATGGAGAAAACAAACCTTAACATTTAAGTGTCATTGGTTGCCAAGTGGTTTGTGCGCTTGGTTTCAGTGCAGAAGGTTCCCAGTCAGGAAGGGCATCCGTCGTAAAACTTGCGTCAAGTCAGCATGCAGGTCCACCTTGGATCTGCTGTGGTGACCCTGAGTGAAAACAAGGAAGCAGCTGAAGGGACTTACTTCCTAAAGTTGCATCATGCACATATTACTAAGAAACTTGGAAATTACGTAGAAAAGCCAAAACCTCTCTTGATCCTTCAGTTATGTCCTCTTCTCATTGCTTTGGGATGCTATAGATAGTGTAACATACTTCCTGGGTCATGGCCCAGTACATATGTGAGCCACCACACCCCTTGACTTCGTGGAGGTGGTTGAATGTGCACAAATCATTCAAGAGAATCTGCAGTGACAGGAACCTGGCTCATTTTTGTAAAACCTGTTTCTGGACAAAACAGAGTACAGGCAATGGAGAATCAGAGACACATGATGTTTTTTCTTATCAAAGCCTGACAATGTTGTCCTCTATTTGGACATGGACACTGAGACTTCAGGGATGGACAGACCCCTCAGTCATTTCTTTTTAATTGTAATCAATAAGCAGCATTGAAAGACACAACTGTTGTGCCTTCTTGTTCAGTGATATATGCATCCGTGTTGATTCCTCCAGTAGAAGAGAGAGTATGTTGACGTGGAAATCTAGATGACGATGACAATTTAGATGTCATCGCAGCATTTGTTACATACTGTTAAAGTGTATGCAAAGGCCTGCAATCTGCTGGCTTTTACAGGGCTTCAGCACAATGTTGTGGATGTGCAAACAGAGGAGAGCTGTCATCGGTGCAGAGCTGTCTGAACACTGTTATGCTGCTGAATAGCAGAGAGACCCTCAATGATTGCTCTGAAAGCTGAGCTCACTTTAGCCCTTGAAAAGACAAAAGCATAGAAAAAGAGGATTCACGGAGCTGCCTTTTCCACCAGTGCTTCTACAAACAATCTTACAATTTTATAAGTTTCTCAGAACAAAACCCTGTTTGCCAGCTTCTGTCCATGCTTTCGATCCCACACTGGCAAGAGCAAATACAACTGCATCTCACATTTCCTATTTCTTTAAAAGTAACTCCTATGGGTTTTTTATACTTTGGATTACAAAATTGCACATAATTGCCTAAGTCCCAAATAATACACAAAACAGACTACAAATAGACAATTTGACAATTTTAAGAGATTTTAATTTTCCGGCGTGAAATTACATCAGCAATAATTGCAGTAGAGGAAGAAGTTAGATATGATGTCACAGTAGGAACGTACCACACAGTATTAGATTAGCTTCCTGCATGAAAGCAGAGCCAGAAAAGTTGTCATTCAGCATGGAAATATGCATCAGCATTGTGGCTCAAATGAGAAAGACGGCTTGCAGAATGTTTGCATTCATAGCTGTCCAAAGGAACCAAAATGACACTGAAAATGGAAGAAATGTGTGCACACAACTTAGGCAAAGCTGCTAAATGGAGCTATATTTGTTGCATGCCTTTCTGTGAGAATTGCTTCATGGAAGGGCCCATGCTTTTGTCTGACATGGGTATAAACATGACTCGAAAACATGCAGTAAAGCCAGCAGCAGGGCTGACTATTTTGCCAAAGCCAGGGGAAAATGTGTAACCTGACAGACACACAATATCAGCAATGTCCCAGAGGAACAGAGGGAAAATGCAAGGTCCTTTACAGGTTTTTTGTTGTGATCAACTTTTTTTGAAGTATATGTTTTGTTCTGTTGAAAAAAAACTAAATGATGTCAGTTTGATCGTGACACACATGAAAATGTTCATGAAAAACATCACTGGGCCTTGTAATAATTCATACATATATACACATTGATCCCCTACAAGGATCCAGATGGCTCATACCAGGCAAATATTTTGCTGTGGGTGAAGACTGGAGAGCCCACTGTACAAATGAAGTACATATTTAGATCATGTTAATCCAAATGCCGAAAACAAAATCAGGCACATCCCAATCAGAACAGTCACCTGTGTGAAAACCAAGTGGTCAGCCGAGCAGTCGGCAGGAACCAAAGGCACAGTCAGGAGAATGATTGGACAGACTACAAAACTCCAGGTAGGGGGGATGGCCATGTGGTCAACATGAGTCCACAGCAGAGTCAGGAGGATGGCCATGCTGCCGACAGCATTCCACAGCAGCGCCAGGAGGACGACCGGACTGTCCCCAAGCATTCACTGCAGAGTCAAGAGCAATGTCTGCCGATCCACAGGAATCCACCACAGAGGCAGGAGGGCAGCTGGATGGCCCACAGGAGTTCACAGCAGCATCAGGACAGAACCCGGCCAGCCCACAAGAGTCCATGACAGAGGCAGGAGGGCCACTGCACGGCCCACCAGACGGCCCACTGGAGGTCACAGCAGTGTCAGGGGAGAGGCCAGCTGGTCCACAACTGTCCACAACAGAGGCAGGAGGCCTGCTGGGCGGCCCACTGGAGTTCACAGCAGCATAGGAGTGTATCCGGACTGCCACACAGGAGTACACAGTGGCCATATGGCCCACAGGAATCCACAGCAGAGTCCAGACAGAGATGGAACAGCCCGCAGGAGTCTCGATGTCAACACATGACAGACCGAACAATCCCTCAGAAGCTCCAATGGACAGCTGGGTGGCCCGCGGTGATGTTATCAGGAACAGGGGTGGACACCACCTGAACCAGAGCCTACCCTCTCCTCTGGACCACAAATGTCATAGGCAGTAGGGACGAGCGGTCGCTCGGCGATGTCCTCTGGGACAGAGGTAAGCGGCTCCACCGGCGCACAAACACCTTCTGAACCGGAGCCCACTTCCTCCTCTGGAACCCAGACGTCATTGGCCACACAATCGGATGGTTTAATCAAAACACCAATGTCATCCAGAACAGAGCTGGACCCTTTCTCCGACCTAGAAAAGGGAATAAAGAGACGTGTCCCTCTGCAACTACCTCTGGGTTAGCAGGAGAGAAAACAGGTGATGACCCACATCTGTCCATGACCATCTCTGCACTTGGAGAAAAACAGGTAATGAAGTATGTCTGTCCATGACTGCCATGAAGCCAAAAGAAAAACAGATGATAAGGCATGTTTGTCTGAGACTGCTTTGAGGCAAGGAGAAGAAACAGGTGATGAGGCGCGTCCATCCGCAACCGCCTTTAAGCCAAGAGGAAAAACAGGTGATGAGGCACATCCATCCATGACCTCCTCAAAGGCAGGAGAAAAAGCAGGTGATGAGGCATGTCTGTCCAAGACTGTCTCAAAGCCATGAGAAAATCAGGTGATGAGGCGCTTCCATCCGTGACTGCCTCAAAATCAAGAGAAGGAACAGGTGATGAGGCATGTCTGTCCATGACCACCACGGAGTTGGAAGGAAGAGATGATCCGGTTGCTTCCTCCAGTACCGGCCCTGATGGTTGCACCAGCTGGAGTACCGCAGCCTCCTTTGAAGCATGCGTGTAATCCTTCCTGCCATGCTTGGGCTATCTCTTGCTCCTCTTCTTGTTGGCACCAGTCCATGCCAGAGGTGGTGCTTGATGAGAGCGGTGATCAAGAAGGACTGGAGGGCGCCAGCAGCTGTTGTGCCACCTGAAACACCGGCGGCAACTGAGGGGTGTGGAATGCCAGTTGCATCTGTGTTGCGTGGAATGTTGTGTCCAACATGGGGGCTTAAGAGCAGGTGTGGTGGCCAGAAAGCTGACAGAGGACTGCCTGTATACCTGTCAGTGTGTGTTGGATGTTTGTAAGGATTGTCTGTATGGAAGTGGTGTCTGTTGTGGAGGTCGTAGTTGTAATCAGAGGGGAGAATTCATCTCTGGATAAACAGGGTTCTGATATTACGTTGGTATGTGTATGCGGTCACAATGTTGGATGACGTCGTCTGCAGAGTCAAATATTTTATTTTTCTCAGAGAGGATTGGGTTGTCAATGGAATCAAGGTAAAGGTCCCAGATTTTGAAAAAAAAACTTCAGAGGAGTTATGAAGGTCAAGGCTTTCAAGTCTTAGTCTCCCTCAGGATGTGACTGAAATCCGTCCTCTGAATCTGAACAATAGTGGTTGATTTCTGGGAGTGGGGCTTTGATGGCAAGTGAGCCTCAGGTTGCCACACCCAGTCAGGGAGCCTGCCCTTGTTAAACAGGTCATCTAAAGCACATAGGTCTGGGAACCAGTCACAAATCCAGGGGTTGTCCTCCACCAGATCCCATACTCGGTCTAGAAATGCAATTTTGGGGGGCGGAGGGGGTGGGTGGGTGGTGAGCAGCCATGATAACAATGGAAGAAGTGATTTATTTAAGAAAAAATTGTCTTGAATGCTCCAATATCAAGATTACTGCCTGCTGGGTTCATGGTTGGCCGGTTCATTCTGTTGCATCAGCAGTTTCAAAGTGAACCTATGAATGCAGGCAGTAACCAGAACGGGATGTAAGTGGAAAAAACACAAGAGATTTACTGTCCAAGCACATGTGGAAAAAAACCCAGTCTAAATAAATGGTGGGTGTGTACGACAAAAATACGAACCAAACCGCAGGTTGAAGATGGCAACAAACTAATAAGAATAATAGCGGGAGGCTATAATGGCAAAACAACAGAGGAGACACAGAAGTGTTCAAACAAAAGACAAAACTGTGGCAAAGCAAGGGAAAATAACAAGGGAGATCAAAATACTCACAAATTCACAAGACACCAACCGAGGAGAATGAACTGGCAAACAAGAAACAGATGAGGGCTTAAATTAGGGGAACAGAATTTTTTTTGAGAATTTGTTTGTGCATTCCTTCATAAAAATTAAGTCTTATTCATACAACCCCAATTCCAATGAAGTTGGGACACTGTGTAAAATGTAAATAAAAACAGAATACAATGATTTGCAAATCCTCTTCAACCTATATTCAATTGAATACACCACAAAGACAAGATATTTAATGTTCAAACTGATAAACTTTATTGTTTTTGTGCAAATATTAGCTCATTTTGAAATGGATGCCTGCAACACGTTTCAAAAAAGTTGGGACAGTGGTATGTTTACCACTGTGTTACATCACTTTTCCTTCTAACAACACTCAATAAGCATTTGCAAACTTAGGACACTCATGACTGGGTATAAAAGGAGCATCCCCAAAAGTCTCAGCCATTCACAAGCAAAGATGGGGCGAGGATCACAACTTTGTGAACAACTGCATGAAAAAATAGTTCAACAGTTTAAGAACAATGTTTCTCAACGTTCATTTGCAAGGAATTTAGGGATTCCATCATCTACAGTCCATCATATAATCAAAAAATTCAGAGAATCTGGAGAACCTTCTACATGCAAGCAGCAAGGCCGAAAACCAACACTGAATGGCCATCACCTTCGATTCCTCAGGCTCAGGAACACTTCAGAAAACCATTGTCAGTAAACACAGTTCATCACTACATCTACAAGTGCAAGTTAAAACTCTACCATGCAAAGCGAAGCCATACATCAACAACATCCAGAAACGCTGCCACCTTCTCTGGGATGGAGCTAATTTGAAATGGACAGATGCAAAGTGGAAAAGTGTGCTGTGGTCTGATGAGTCCACATTTCAAATTGTTTATGGAAATCATGGACATCATGTCCTCTGGACAAAAGAGGAAAAAGACAATCCAGCTTGTTACCAGCGCTAAGTTCAAAAGCCAGCATCTGTGATGGTATGGAGGTGTGTTAGTGCAGTGCCGATGGCATGGGAACTTACACATCTGTGATGGCACCATCAACGCTGAAAGGTACATCCAGGTTTAGGAGCAACACATGCTGCCATCCAAGCAACGTCTTTTTCAGGGACGTCCCTGCTTATTTTAGCAAGACAATGCCAAGCCACATTCTGCACGTTACAGCAGCGTGTCTTCGTAGTAAAAGAGTGCGGATACTAGACTGGCCTGCCTGCAGTCCAGACCTGTTGCCCATTGAAAATGTGTGGCGCATTATGAAGCACAAAATATGACACCAGAGACCCTGGACTGTTGAACAACTGAAGTTGTACATTAAGCAAGAATGGGAAAGAATTCTACCTACAAAGCTTCAATAATTAGTGTCCTCAATTCCCAAATGCTTATTGATTGTTGTTAGAAGGAAAAGTGATGTAACACAGTGGTAAACATACCACTGTCCCAACTTTTTTGAAACGTGTTGCAGGCATCCATTTCAAAATGAGCAAATATTTGCACAAAAACATAACATTATCAGTTTGAACATTAAATATCTTGTCTTTGTGGTGTATTTAACTGAATATAGGTTGAAAAGGATTTGCAAATCATTGTATTCTGTTTATATTTACATTTTAAACAATGTCCCAACTTCATTGGAATTGGAGTTGTACATTTGCAGAATGTTTGAGCGCAGTGCAGACAATATTATTTGAATCAAATTTGGGTAACACTTTATATTAACTGCACGCTATAAAGTATTAGTAAAGCATTCATAAAGTGTAAGTAAATGCTTAAATAACTATAAAAGTTGACTGGGAAAACAGTTCATCATTTACAAACGTAAAATCAGACATTTCATTAGTGATAGAAATAATTTACAAATCATATATTTATTGTCTTTACATTTTTCCCCTCACAAATTAAGCCTTTACTAAGCATTAATAAACCATTAGTTGATGCTCAGTGTATTAATTATAACATTTGTAAAGATTGCATTAACTAGTTTTCCTTATTCCTCAATACTTTATGTATCATTTGTTAATAATTTACAAAGCTCAAGTCTCTTTCCCCATCACTATAAGTATGCAGTTTTAAAGACTTTATCTATGTACAACTTCTTATTTCAATGTATGAATACGCCTTAACTGAACATTAGTTAAGCATTTGTAATATCCTTGTGGAGATTAAATTTGTTTTATAACTCATTTGTAGATGCTAATTACATATTATACTTAGAGTCACCAACAGTTGACCAATTCGCTTTTATATGTCCATTTATGAATACTTATCAACGCATTAGTAAACTTAAAAATACTGTTGTAAAAGCCTTTACAAGTTGTTAGTAAAGTATTTGGTGTTAGCTCAACTAAAGTGATGGATAAATTTGCATTATAACTCATAATTTGTTTTGAGGAATTGTTACGGTGGTATTAGACAAGGAGTGCGGGTTCATTCATCTTGAAATGTTAAAGTGATGTTCAGTTAGTAGGTGGTGTTGATTTATGAGTAACCGTGCCGCCATTAGTTGCTAACCGATAGGTAAACGTGCGTTCAGAACGGGTCGCCATTAGCTGCTAAGCGATAGTGGCTAATCGGCTAACTGGTCTTTAAAAACTAATGAGGTTTTACATCCAACGATAAAAATTCACATTGATCAAGCAGATAGCCTCTTGGACGGACACAAAGTGCCCGCTTGATGATTTTCAACCTTAGAATACGTTAAGCAGTCAGATTTGGTATGACAATGGTTAGCCAATGCAGCTTTAGCCTAGCTTTCACTAACACTTACATGCATAGCCGATTAATCATTGTTTTTGGTGAGGTGTCCGCTGGAAGTGTGTGAGAGAATGCCATAGATTAAGCAACATTAGTCCATATGGCTGAAAAATGGTTAAAACCAGTTTTTCATTTCAATCATTCTCCTCTGAGGTTCATCGTCAGTGAGAACAAAAACAGGAAGTGTCGTAGGACAGCTTCCTCACCATTTTTATTTGTTGAACAATTGTGTGAGCTGCTGCTATCCAGTGGTGGGCACACTTCCGATAATCCGATAACAGATAATTATCGAAGATAATGTTTTCATTATCAGATTATCTTTTTAGATAAATTTAAAAACCATCATCGGACTAATTATCTTCCGATGAGTTACCGTCCGATAACGTAATAAACTAAGCTGAACAGTGAACAACATTTTTAAAACTGTTAAAGCTGTTAAGACCTACTTGTTAAAGGTTTCCTAATAGGCATGTTGTTCTACCCTTCGCAATCAGAAACCACTCTATCGTCTGTAAGCAAAGGAGAACTGGTGACCAAAAAAAAAAGTCATTTCCTTTAACACCATACTAATATAATCGCAATGTCACCAAGTGATCCAGAGGCATACATGTTTAACTTATGGTTCAAATTTTAACCACTCATTTTAGACAAGTTATTTAAAATTATTGTCATGTCTGAAGTTTATAAAGTGAAAATATCAGATATATGTTTTCGTTTTAAAGTAATGTGCTAATTTTTAAGATTTTGTGAGCACATGCTGTGCCAGGCAGCAATGCATTATGGGTAACATAAGGTAATCTCACACGTTCACGACAGGACAAATGCATTTCAGACACTCTGTTTAGGGTCCACAGATAACAGCATTAAACTCTAGTGCCTAAAACTCTCGTGAATATATTCTCTGGATTTATAGACGTTAGTGTATTTGCATTTGTTAAATTCCACGCATCTTAAATGTAGCAGACACGGATTATCTGGAATTTTGTTTGACATTTTTTTCAAGGCCGCTACTGCCATCTACTGGCCAGGAGTGTTCATGGCAGTATTAAACGTCTGGGTACATGGCTGCTCTCAAAGTGTTGGTATTGTCCATTGTCCAGGCGATTTTGTGTGCATATATGTTAACTTTGTATTCTAAAACTACGGTTAGAAGTAATTCCAACTCCTTATCGGTCCACACGAACGAGGCTGGCACCATGTTTTTAGATTTTGTGGAAGTGATGACAAGAGAATAAGGCTCCTGATTGGATAGAATTTTAATCAGTACTGCCACCCAAAGGTTTGGCAGACTAATTACAACACATTTATACGGTTCGATGTGGATGGATTTTTTTTTAAACGACGTAGTGTGGATGAAGTTTTTTCCCCAAACTGAAAGGGTAAGATATTCGGTTTTACAAATACCCGACAACGTGTGTACATGGCCTTATGTCTGTGAAAGGCACTATCTAAATAAATTTACTTACTTACTTACTAATATTGAGTGCACGTTTTACAACATCATAAAAGTTTTAAAACATGCAATTGTGATGACACTTCCAGGGCTCCATAAAAATGCCTGTTTTTACAAATAAAAGTTCGTGCATGGCCGGCATACTCACCGGACATGTCACCCATTGAGCATGTTTGGGATGCTCTGGACCGGCGTATACGACAGCGTGTACCAGTTCCTGCCAATATACAGCAACTTCGCACAGCCATTGAAGAGGAGTGGACCAACATTCCACAGGCCACAATTGACAACCTGATCAACTCTATGCGAAGGAGATGTGTTGCACTGCATGAGGCAAATGGTGGTCACACCAGATACTGACTGGTATCCCCCCCAATAAAACAAAACTGCATCTTTCAGAGTGGCCTTTTATTGTGGACAGTCTAAGGCACACCTGTGCACTAATCATGGTGTCTAATCAGCATCTTGATATGGCACACCTGTGAGGTGGGATGGATTATCTCAGCAAAGGAGAAGTGCTCACTATCACAGATTTAGACTGGTTTGTGAACAATATTTGAGGGAAATGGTGATATTGTGTATGTGGAAAAAGTTTTAGATCTTTGAGTTCATCTCATACAAAATGGGAGCAAAACCAAAAGTGTTGCATTTATATTTTTGTTGAGTATAAATCATTGGTTGCTGCACACATTTACAGATCTAACATGGCAGAACTGTAACAAAAGTCACGTGTAAGAACACATCCAATCGAGTGGCCCGATTTTCACAGACACACGAATACACACGCACAGATCAAAATATGCACACACAGATTGCTATACGCATTTGTGGATCTGTTTACACACACACAGAAAAACCAAAAGTGTTGCTTTTATATTTTTGTTGAGTGTATATATATATATATATATATATATATATATATATATATATATATATATGTATATATATATAATGCAAATATCACAAATATCAGTTTTGGTACAAAACATACTGTCATGCTTCTGTCCTATTTGGGCTCCTGTCTTTGTTCCCTTTTCTTTTCTTTCAGTTTAGCCCATTCTTGACTTTGTTTTTATGCTTGGCTGCTTATTTTCTTCTCTGTTTCTGATTATTCATGTTTATGTATTATTCTGGGTTCCTGGTCTTAGTTCTCATGTATTGCATTTTTTGTTTTAGTCATTCATTGCTTTTCTTTGTCACTAGTTTCTTTCTTGGTCATCTTTTATTTTATTTGTCATGTATATTACTTTAGCTTTTCACATTCTTTACATTATGCTTAGTTACAGGTTTTGCTTATTTTTCATCTTCAGTGTTTAGTATTTGATTATGTTCTTTGTGATTTATTTCTTATTAGTATTTTGTATTGTCACTGCATTTATTTCTATATTTTATTCAGTGTCAGTTCTGTTCCAGTTTTGTTTATTATTATTGATCTGATTTTCCACTTTGCTTAGTCACATTATCTCCTGGTTTTTTCCCCTTTTGTTTTGCTCACGTTTATTATTTTCTGCCTTAAGCACATCTCATTTTTCTGTTAATTTTCCAGTCACTTAGTTCTTTTGGTTTGGCTGCATTGCATTTCCTCCCTCATTCTCTTGCACCTGTTCCTCATCTGCCAGCCACGCCCCCATTCCAGATCCTTCGTCCTCACGTGCACCTTGTTTTCCTGTCACCACCTTCTTTATTTAAACTGCGTCTGTTCATTCCCTCACTGCTCGTTTGTTGATGATGTTCATCACTTACCAGTGCTTTGTCTCATTTTGTTTTTGCTCTAGCCGTGTTTTGATTCTGCTCTGTTTACCTGACCCTGTTTTTGCCTCAGCTCTGAAAACCCAGTTTGCACGTGTACTGACCCTGCTAATTTTTGACCACGTCCTCTGTCTCATCCTTCTCTGGCACTTTTGCTCTGCGGACTGTCTTCCTGTTTCCGAACCCCTGCCTGTAATAAAGACCATCCTTTTTACTCATACGCCTGTTCGAGAGCCTGCATTTGTGTCCAGCCTCTGTCTGTGCCTCGCCTTCGCTCAGTCCTGACAAACATACATGTGCCCATTTTGTGCAAAAATAGTTAAAACAGTGATTCCTTGCACCATTTTTCCTCAGTTTGTTCAATAAATCCAAGTTTTCTGTAGTTAGAATTTACATATTTTGCAACATCACAAAAATCAATCCAAGCAGCTGGGTCGATCCATCCATTTTCTATAACTGCTTACTCCACTTAAGGGTCACAAGGGTCTGCAGAATATACCGGCAGTCACTGGGTGTGAGGTGAGGTACACCCTTGGCAGGACGCCAGTCAGGCACACCTACAGTCAATTTAAAGCTTTCAATTCACCTAACATGCATGTCTTTGGAAGTGGGAGGAAGCCAGAGCACCTGGAGATAACCCCTGCAAACACAAGGAGAACATGCAAACTGCAAGACCCCATGTGGGAATCAAATCCACAACCTTGCTGTGAGACAACAGTGCTAACCACTAAGTTACCATGCTGCCAATTTCAACTATTCACATATTCAGTTATTTCATTCAATCAAGAAAACAAAAAAGAAAAAATGGATTTTTAGTGTTTTCTCTTTTGTTTCAAGCAAAAGCTGAAAACTAATATTTGCTTTCCTGTTTCCATCTTGAAATGGAAAATCAAAATTAAAGTCTAATTTACATTTTCCATTTTTTCCCCCATTGTGTCCAGTCAGTATATACTCGCATTTTTCTACATATGATGAGTACCAAAAGTGGAGGTTACAAAAAGACCCAAGGTCCACTTAGAGTGACCACAGTTTTTCAGGAATAATGGCCTCACTTGAGCCATATAAGGTTGTAATTCAGAGACAAGGTGCTTAACAGAATGAGAAGAAAGAAAAAAAAACCCTCTTTGTTATTAAGACCTTGAAATTTCTTTCTCTTTCGCAGCAGGTGAAGTATGTTAATATACATCCATTTCATTACTTGGAACATTGGCTCCATAAGAATGTCTTCAGTCCACAATAATCTGCACCTGCAAACCATGGTCACATGCAAGGAAGGACATACTAATGAAAAATAGTTTGTCCTTATCATCCAGCCTCTCTTCCTAACTCAGTCCTCTAAAATGAGAATCTGGATCCAAGCATATTTATTGACAGTGCGAAGGTGGTGACCAAGCCATAGATTTTTTTTTTATTATTATTTTAACTTGAGCTGCTGATTGGCACAGAGCTCATCACTGTGGCCTAGCTGTCACACAACATGGTGAGGTTGGAGGAGAAAATTATTTGGCTATTGACAAACCAAGACTTGATGGACTGCTTGTTGGATGGATTGCATCATAGTGATTGATACATGTGAGCTTCATATTCCATGAAGTGAATGAAAATGACTTTCTGGATCCAACAAAACAGACATTCAGCCCATTATCATTGGGGGGGGGTCCTGTGTGGAAAGGGTCAGGGACTTCCGTTTCCTGGGAGTGCACATAGATGAGAAACTGACCTGGGACAGGAACACCACGCACTTGGTAAAAAAGGCACAGCAATGACTCCATTTTCTGAGAATCCTCAGGAAAAGTAACATAAACCAGAGATTGTGCTTGTGTCTTTTTACCTCTCCACCATGGAGAGCATCCTCACATACTGCCTCTGTACGTGGTTTTCCAGCTGCATGGTGGCAAACAGGAAAGAGCTCCAGAGGGTTAGATCATTGGGTTCTGTCTACCCACACTGGAGGACCTTCATTACTCTTACTGTCTTGGGAGAGCTATCACCATCCTAAAGGACTCATCCCATCCCAGTCACTCTCTGTTTGTGCCACGGCCATCAGGCAGACGGTACAGGGCCATTAAAACAAGTGCAAACAGACTGAAAAGCAACTGCTGTTAGTGATATAAATGCCACTGGAACCAAGTAGCCATATCACATGTCACACTTGAAATGAGTACAATATTTGTTAATGTGCAATAACCACTGCCACTGAAATATCCAGTTTTGTACATACTTTTCTCTTTTTTATATGCAGTCTCTTTTTTCCTAGTACGGTCTTATAATTTTGTTTTCCTTTGTAATTTGCGCTCTAGACATACCTCTTTCATTCGATTAAATTTCATGTTTATTTTTCGTTTCTCCAGACCTTTCAAGTCTGAGTGTGGTTTACTCAGGTTTATACGAGGTCTGTCAATAAAGTATAGGTCCTTTTTATTTTTTTCAAAAACTATATGGATTTCATTCATATGTTTTTACGTCAGACATGCTTGAACCCTCGTGCGCATGCGTGAGTTTTTCCACGCCTGTCGGTGACGTCATTCGCCTGTGAGCACTCCTTGTGGGAGGAGTCGTCCAGCCCCTCGTCGGAATTCCTTTGTCTGAGAAGTTGCTGAGAGACTGGCGCTTTGTTTGATCAAAATTTTTTCTAAACCTGTGAGACACATCGAAGTGGACACGGTTCGAAAAATTAAGCTGGTTTTCGGTGAAAATTTTAACGGCTGATGAGAAATTTTGAGGTGATACTGTCGCTTTAAGGACTTCCCACGGAGCGAGACGTTGTGCAGCGCTCCCAGGCGCCATCGTCAGCCTGTTTCAAGCTGAAAACCTCCACATTTCAGGCTCTATTGATCCAGGACGTCGTGAGAGAACAGAGAAGTTTCAGAAGAAGTCGGTTTCAGCATTTTATCCGGATATTCCACTGTTAAAGGAGATTTTTTTAATGAAAGACGTGCGGACGGGTCCGCGTGTCGGGACACAGCCAGCGCGGTGCGGCGGCACAGGTAAACACCTCCGTGTTGATAACCATTTGTAAAATCCAGGCGGCTTTTGATGGCTTTCAGTGGAGTGAGTATATGAGAAATTGTTTAACAGCTGGACATGTTCCAACTTGTCCTTAAGGCTTCCAATGGAGGTGTTTTTCCTGTGGCAGAGCGTCGCGGCGGCTGCGAGCCGACGCTGCAATCCACCCGCACGTCTTTCATTAAAAAAATCTCCTTTAACAGTGGAATATCCGGATAAAATGCTGAAACCGACTTCTTCTGAAACTTCTCTGTTCTCTCACGACGTCTTGGATCAATAGAGCCTGAAATGTGGAGGTTTTCAGCTTGAAACAGGCCGACGACGGTGCCTGAGAGCGCTGCACGACATCTGGCACCATGGGAAGTCCTTAAAGCGACAGAATAACCTCAAAATCTCTCATCAGCTGTTAAAATTTTCACCGAAAACCAGCTTAATTTTTCGAACCGTGTCCACTTCGATGTGTCTCACAGGTTTAGAAAAAATTTTGATCAAACAAAGCGCCAGTCTCTCAGTAACTTCTCAGACAAAGGAATTCCGATGAGGGGCTGGACGACTCCTCCCACAAGGAGTGCTCACAGGCGAATGACGTCACCGACAGGCGTGGAAAAACTCACGCATGCGCACGAGGGTTCAAGCATGTCTGACGTAAAAACATATGAATGAAATCCATATAGTTTTTGAAAAAAATAAAAAGGACCTATACTTTATTGACAGCCCTCGTATTTGCACTTTACTTTCCAAGGTGCATGTTACAATGTCAGTAAAGACTCTGTATCTGTAAGCTGGGCACAGTAAAGTGTGTCGCTATTGAAAGAATCCAGGACTTGGAACAGGTGTGGGTTGATCTCATGGTTATACCATGTTTGAATGGGAGTGTACCTGCATCGATATGTATGCTGTTAATATTGGAACTTCTGGACTCAAGGAATCACTTTGCTAGGTTAGGGGTCATCTTCAGGAGATACTGGAGATACATCTGGTTGAGGTACATTGGCTGGAGTGGTCCGACAGCAGAGGACAGGAACAGCTAAGCGGGACAGGCAGAGGAGTCAAATATGAGTGAACCAAACGGGTGGCTGAAGACTGAAGCAAGGCAGACGGCAAATAGAATTCTGGTGGATCAGGCATGGAGGATCTGAGGCACAGAGAAAACACGTCAACAGATGTCCAGTAAAAAAATACCAAAAAATGCAAACCATGAAAATTACTCTCAGAGATACAAGCCTAAATTTCTGTACCACAATGGAGACTGAGCGATCTGGCAGTGTTGGGATATCTGAGCCGTGGTTAAATACTGCAAAGGTTTGATTGGAGATGGGTTGCAGCAGACTTCTCAATTGCAAAGGATCAGACAGGCAGGCTGGAGGAGGGAACCCAGAGTCCATACCCAGCAACGCAGACACAGGTTGAGTCAAACATAACACACCAGGAAGGGAAAAACAACAACACACACAAGGAAAGGGAAAGACAAAGTCTAAACTCAAACAGATCATTTAAACAGATGCCAGCTCTGTATTTCAGGGGCTCCCTTTGACAAGAACTCCAAAGCCAGGTCCTTAAAATAGAAAGTTGACAGCATGTCAGTGAGCTGCTGACCAGCAGAGGATAAGAGCTGTTGCTTTAATCTCAGTGTGTTGTCTCTGAACCTGAAACAGCCACAGCACAAATGTATTTGTGGAAGCAACAGGTCATGGAAGCTACGAAGTGGTTCTAATCTACTTTGGAAAGTGGGCTCTCACTGCACTCAGACTCATGCTAGCACATGCTCTACAGTGTTCACAAATGAGTTGTTAAAATGTCTAAAGTGTAGATCGGACACTGTGTAATCATGGATCACTTACTTAAGATGTGCTGCTTTGATTTTTTTTTTTTTTTAGTAATCACTTTGGTCAGTGCAAAATGTTTAGCCTAAGAAGTGGACAGACAGATGTGCAGATGGATTGAAGATGTAAATCCTGCTGGCCACCAAAACAAGCAATCTGAGATTTTTGATGTCCACTAATCTGGATCCGGATCACCTCCAAAATTCAGTGGTCTTTCATGCCCTAAAATCTATCTGTGGTGAACATTTGGTGAGAATCCGTGAAGTAGTTTTGACCTAATACTTCAAAGACTATAAAAAGTAAAATCGTGATTCAGAATCCTGATCCGGATCCTGAGCAGGCTCACCTCCAAAATTTAATGAAGTCTTCCATGCCCTAAAATTTATCAGTGGTGAAAATTTGGTGAGAATCCATAAATAATTTTGACATAATACTTCAAAGCCTATAAAACATGAAATCTTGATCCAGAATCTGGATCCTGATCCGGCTCACCCCCAAAATTTAATGAAGTCTTCCATTCCCTAAAATCTATCTGTGGTGAAAATTTGGTTAGAATCCTTGAAGTAGTTTTGACGTAATCCTTCTAAAGCTATATAACATGAAAACCTTGATCCAAAATCCAGATCTGAATCCTGATCCGGATCACCTACAAAATTGAATGGAGTCTTCCATGGCATAATATGTATCTGTGGTGAAAATTTCATTAAAATCTGTGCAGTAGTTTTGATGTAATCCTGCTAACAGACAGACAAACAAATAAACGCTGATGATTTTATTATGTCCTTGGTGGACGTAATAATTGAGCAGCCAGCAAGCAGTTATTTTCTGCTTTGTTCATGCATCAAAAAACTCAAAGTGTCTGGGTGGACTTTAGACTCGAAACCTCACATCAGATCACAACAACATCAAGATTGTGAAACTGTCACAGACAATCAGAATAGCAATAACGAGCAATCCTAGATTTCTGGTGTCTGCCAATCCAGATCTGGGGCCTCATGTACAAAGCGTGCTTACGCACAAAAACCTGGCGTACGCCCCTTCTCCACGTCCACGTGCAAATGTATCAAAAGTGATGTGAGCATGGAAATGCGCGGTACGTCATGCAAAAATCCTGGCTGGCGTACGCAAGTTTCTACAGCTATTGTTCCACTGCGGACATGAAAAGGTGATGCAGGGAACCATTAATAGTGTGAAAACATGAAGTGATCAGAGTGATGTGCACATCAGAGACACAGTGATGAACATTTAAGACACCCACATGTTTGTAATAATATGGATAGATATAAAGGCACGTCCCAACAGCCAGGGGCTGTGAGCATGGACCGGGCCGTCGGGCCACCCGCCCTCGACCGCCACCCAATCCTCACTGCACCCGACCCCCATGGCTCCCTCTGCGGGTGGTGAACCCACAGGAGGGCGGGCCCACGTTGCTCTTTCGGGCTGAGCCCGGCCGGGCCCCATGGGCTAAGGCCCGACCACCAGGCGCTCGTGCGCGAGCCCCAACCCCAGGCCTGGCTCCAGGGTGGGGCCCCGGCTCCGCCATACTGAGCGACGTCTCGGTCCTTGATTTTTTTACTGGTCATGGGAGCTTCTGAACTGCCCTTAGTCTGACCCGTCACCTAGGACCTGTTTGCCTTGGGAGACCCTACAAGGGGCACAAAGCCCCCGACAACATAGCTCCTAGGATCATCCGGGTATGCAAACTCTCCCACCACAATAAGGGGAGGGAGAGGGGGAGAGGGGGAGATTTGTCCTCACCTATGGTCATGAGATTTGGCTCATGACCGAAAGAACAAGATCGCGAGTACAAGCGGCCGAGATGAGTTTCCTCCGCAGGAACGCCTTGGGGTTCCCCCGGAGGAGCTGGGGGAGGTGTGTGTGGATCGGGAGGTCTGGACGGCTTTGCTTGAGCTGCTGCGCCCGCAACCCGACTCTGGATAAAGCGGAAGAAAATGGATGGATGGATAAAAGCACATGCAAAAATGGCACTAACGATGGCTGCATTAGCGTTGTTAAAGCACCTTGCAAATGGTGCAATCCAACATGAGCGTGTACTCAGGGAACACAAGGATTTACTTACAAATGACAATAATTTGTTCATAAACCAATTTCAATTACCAAGGCTACTGTTGCCAGCCCAATCTCATGCTTTTTTTCGTGCTCCCATGACGAAATGAGTCAAATTTGCATGACGGGGTTTTTTTTTTTACTCACTATTCCTAACCCTATTCCTAACCCTAATCCTACCCCGACCCTAACCTTAACCATAACCTAATTTTATTATTTCCCCCCACCCTAACCATAACCACCCTGACCCCCCCCCCCCCCCCCCCCCCACTTCACTTTTAATTTCGTGCAGCCATCATGGACTGAATGAGAATGAATTCATGCTGCTGTGACGAAAATGAGGCACTTTTCGTCATAATATCATGAACCAATAGATTAATGGATATTTCGTGCTGCTGAATCATGACTTGCCGTGAGACCAAGTTGCTGTTACTGGAGTTGTGCACAGAACTGCAACCGGCCCAGAGCACAATACGGCGATGAGCCAGGGGTTGTCTGTGCCCACACAGGTGCTGACCACGCTGGGCATCCTGGCATCAGGGGCATTCCAGCGTGAGCTGGCTGATCGGTCAGGCATGTGCCAGTTAATCTTCCGCCGAGCCATGCCAGCTGTGTGGAACGCAATCGGAATGAATCTCATTCAGGTGCATCCAACATGACAGCACATTTTGGAGCAAGAGCTGGTTTCCAGAATGTAATCGGAGCTATTAACTGCACACATTTTCCTATAAAGGTGCCATCACATGATGAATTTGTTTCTGTTAATAGGAAACATTTTCATTCCATCAGTGTTCTGTGTAAGCCTGATCCCGTCAGATCTCAGAAGCAAAGCAGTGCAGGGCCTGGTTAGTACTTGGATGGAAGACCTCTTTGGAACACCAGCGGCTGTGTGTTTCTCCAGGTAAATCTGGAGTTGCGTCAGGAAGGGCATTCGGCATAAAACTTGTGCCAAATCCCAGTGCGGATCTGGCTGTATCCGCTGTGGCGACCCCAAATAAAAATGGGAGCAGCCGCATGGACAACAACAAATCATGTGTTCAAATCATGTGTGGTGTGCAAATGAGCATCAGGCTGGAGGCCCGGTGCGCGATGGGGGAGGGGGGAGGGAGCGGCTGCTTGGTGGTTAAATAATTTATCCGTGTAATTGTTCTTCATGAAAACCAGCGCAGACACATTTGGGCATGTGCGCAGTTTTGTTTTTCTTGATGGTGGAACTAGAGAGCGTATTAACAAGTCCCTGACTGTGCTCAGTATTTGTCAATAAAAGCGTGTGTAATGTTAATGTCACACCCTCTCAGCCAGTGTGCACCTAATATCTTTTTACTTCAGTGTGTGTGTGTGTGTGTGTGTGTGTGTGCACAGCTCAGTTCAACATTTACACACACAAACGTACGTATTTAATTTCCGTTTTACATGACAGCGAGCAGAGAGAACAGCGATCTAAGCACAGCTTTCCATGTTTTTGCACGTTGTCTCTGAAAGTTCTTTAATTTTTACACAAATCAGCACAGAGACGATGGTGGCTGTCATCAAACACACAACACTCCACACTTATGGTGCTGTCAGCACAACACAACCAGATTATTTTAATACATTTGCATATTCAGATAGAGGCATGGCCAGGAAGGAGTTTGGTGCATGTGCACATGTCCTTGATTCCACATTCAGTGGGGTGTACAAACCAAATGTGTGTGGATTCATGCCTTCGCACACCTTGATACATCTGTATATATTTGTGCTTATGCCTGATTCAGGGTTTTGGCGTACACCAACTTTTAGCAGAAAGTCAATGCAAGTCTTTGTACATGAGGCCCCTGGCGTCTTCCATGCACTAATACGGGCTGAGGGGGAGGATTGGCAGCAATCTTCCATTCCAGCTTATTAATTAATCAAAAACCCAGACAGAGCTTTAATTCATTTGAAAGCTTGACTCTTAGTCTTGTCCATCCAAATTGGAAGTCCCAAAAACCAGTTTTATTTGTTGTTATCTATCGTCCACCTGGTCATTACTGTGAGTTTCTCTGTGAATTTTCAGACCTTTTGTCTGACTTAGTGCTTAGCTCAGATAAGATCATTATAGTGGGCAATTTTAACATCCACATAGATGCTGAGAATGACAGCCTCAACACTGTATTTAATCTATTATTAGACTCAACTGGCTTCGCTCAAAATGTAAATGAGTCCACCCACCACTTTAATCATACTTTAGATCTTGTTCTGACTTATGGTATGGAAATTGAAGACTTAACAGTATTCCCTGAAAACCCCCTTCTGTCTGATCATTTCTTAATAACATTTACATTTACTTTAATGGATTATCCAGGAGTGGGGAATACGTTTCATTACAGTATAAGTCTTAGTTCTACAGTAGAAGTAGAAAACGCTGTAACTAGGTTTAAGGATATAATTTCTTCTTTGTTATGTTCTCCAATGCCATATACCAACACAGTGCAGAGTAACTACCTAAACTCTGTGAGTGAGATAGATTATCTCGTCAATAGTTTTACATCCTCATTGAGCACACCTTTGGATGCTGTAGCTCCTCTGAAAAAGAGAGCCTTAAATCAGAAGTGCCTGACTCCGTGGTATAACTCACAAACTCGCAGCTTAAAGCAGATAACCTGTAAGTTGGAGAGGAAATGGTGTCTCACTAATTTAGAAGATCTTCACTTAGCCTGGAAAAAGAGTCTGTTGCTCTACAAAAAAAACCTCCATAAAGCTAGGACATCTTACTACTCATCACTAATTGAAGAAAATAAGAACAACCCCAGGTTTCTTTTGGCATGTCAGGTCCTGTATTAGAGTGGTTTAGCTCTTACTTGGTTGGTAGAACTTTTAGTGTTTCTGTGAACAATGTGATGTCTGAATTTGCTGATCTTTTGTGAGGTGTCCCGCAGGGCTCAGTCCTGGGTCCGATTGTGTTCCTGCTGTATATCCTTCCTCTTGGTAAGCTGATCCAGCAGTTCTGCGATGTGTCCTACCATTTGTATGCCGATGACTTGCAGCTGTACTGTTCTTTTAAGACAACTGAAGCACAGAAAATTTGTTCTCTCATTAGTTGTCTCACTAAAATTACAGAATGGCTTACTGAAAACAGCCTGCAGTTGAATTCTAATAAGACTGAGACATTGATTGTAGCTCCAGACAGTGCTATGGCTGTCATTAAGAATCACCTTGGTAATCTGAGCAGCTCTGTTAAAGGCAGCCTGCGTAACCTGGGTGTCATTTTGGATGGAGGGATGTCTTTGGAACATCACACTAGGCAGCTCGTTAAGAACTGTTTTTTCCAAATTCGGAACATTTCCAAATGACGCAAAATGGTGGCTTTTAATGAGCTAGAGATGATTGTGCATGCATTTGTTTCTTCGCGACTTGATTATTGTAACAGTCTCTTTACATGCCTCAATAAGAAAGAGCTGGCCCGCCTGCAGGTAGTGCAAAATTCTGCTGCATGACTTCTTACCCGCGCCCACAGGAGAATGCATATTACTCCTGTCCTCAAGTCTTTACATTGGCTCCCTGTTTTTTACAGGATAAATTACAAAATCCTTGTGCTGACCTTTAGAGCTCTACATGGGCAGGCACTGGAATACATTAAGGACCTGATCCAGCCTTATGTTTGAAGCAGGAGTTTGAGGTCTTCCAATCAGAACCTGCTGATGGTTCCCCGAACTTGTTTTAAAACTCGAGGGGACAGATCTTTTAAAGCTGTGGCACCTCGCCTCTGGAATGAGCTTCCCTGTTCTCTTTGCTCACTGGATTCTGTGGATGTTTTTAGACAGCAACTAAAGACACATTTTTTAAAACTGGCATTTTAGTGTTAATTTATTTTATTGTTCTATATTTGTATGTGTTGTTTTTATTGTCTATTTATATCGTGTGAAGCACTTTGTGACCTTGGTCTGTGAAAAGTGCTATATAAATAAAGCTTACTTACTTACTCTTTTCAGCACTGTAGCCAGGCTGACAAAGAGTCAGAGCTCTATTGAGCCGAGTATTCCTTTAACTTTAACTAGTAATGACTTCATGACTTTCTTTGCTAATGAAATTTTAACTATTAGAGAAAAAAATTACTCAAATTACCCAAAGGCATATCGTTATCTTTGGCTGCTTTCAGTAATGCTGGTATTTGGTTAGACTTTTTCTCTCCGATTGTTCTGTCTGAGTTATTTTCATTAGTTACTTCCTCCAAACCATCAACATATCTATTAGACCCCATTCCTACCAGGCTGCTCAAGGAAGCCCTACCATTAATTAATGCGTCGATCTTAAATATGATCAATCTATCTTTATTAGTTGGCTATGTACCACAGGCTTTTAAGGTAGCAGTAATTAAACCATTACTTAAAAAGCCATCACTTGACCCAGCTATCTTAGCTAATTATAGGCCAATCTCCAACCTTCCTTTTCTCTCAAAAATTCTTGAAAGGGTAGTTGTAAAACAGCTAACTGATCATCTGCAGAGGAATGGTCTATTTGAAGAGTTTCAGTCAGGTTGTAGAATTCATCATAGCACAGAAACAGCATTAGTGAAGGTTACAAATGATCTTCTTATGGCCTCAGACAGTGGACTCATCTCTGTGCTTGTCCTGTTAGACCTCAGTGCTGCTTTTGATACTGTTGACCATAAAATTTTATTACAGAGATTAGAGCATGCCATAGGTATTAAAGGCACTGCGCTGCGGTGGTTTGAATCATATTTATCTAAAAAATTACAATTTGTTCATGTAAATGGGGAGTCTTCTTCACAGACTAAGGTTAATTATGGAGTCCCACAAGGTTCTGTGCTAGGACCAATTTTATTCACTTTATACATGCTTCCCTTAGGCAGTATTATTAGACAGCATTGCTTAAATTTTCATTGTTACGCAGATGATACCCAGCTTTATCTATCCATGAAGACAGAGGACACACACCAATTAGTTAAACTGCAGGAATGTCTTACAGACATAAAGACATGGATGACCTCTAATTTCCTGCTTTTAAATTCAGATAAAACTGAAGTTATTGTACTTGGCCCCACAAATCTTAGAAACATGGTGTCTAACCAGATCCTTACTCTGGATGGTATTACCCTGACCTCTAGTAATACTGTGAGAAATCTTGGAGTCATTTTTGATCAGGATATGTCATTCAATGCGCATATTAAGCAAATATGTAGGACTGCTTGTTTGCATTTGCACAATATCTCTAAAATTAGAAAGGTCTTGTCTCAGAGTGATGCTGAAAAACTAATTCATGCATTTATTTCCTCTAGGCTGGACTACTGTAATTCATTATTATCAGGTTGTCCTAAAAGTTCCCTGAAAAGCCTTCAGTTAATTCAAAATAGTGCAGCTAGAGTACTGACGGGGACTAGAAGGAGAGAGCATATTTCTCCCATATTGGCTTCTCTTCATTGGCTCCCTGTTAATTCCAGAATAGAATTTAAAATTCTTCTTCTTACTTATAAGGTTTTGAATAATCAGGTCCCATCTTAGGGACCTCATAGTACCATATCACCCCAATAGAGCACTTCGCTCTCAGACTGCAGGCTTACTTGTAGTTCCTAGGGTTTTTAAGAGTAGAATGGGAGGCAGAGCCTTCAGCTTTCAGGCTCCTCTCCTGTGGAACCAGCTCCCAATTCAGATCAGGGAGACAGACACCCTCTCTACTTTTAAGATTAGGCTTAAAACTTTCCTTTTTGCTAAAGCTTATAGTTAGGGCTGGATCAGGTGACCCTGAACCATCCCTTAGTTATGCTGCTATAGACTTAGACTGCTGGGGGGTTCCCATGATGCACTGAGTGTTTCTTTCTCTTTTGCTCTGTATGCACCACTCTGCATTTAATCATTAGTGATTTATCTCTGCTCTCTTCCACAGCATGTCTTTTTCCTGATTCTCTCCCCTCAGCCCCAACCAGTCCCAGCAGAAGACTGCCCCTCCCTGAGCCTGGTTCTGCTGGAGGTTTCTTCCTGTTAAAAGGGAGTTTTTCCTTCCCACTGTCGCCAAGTGCTTGCTCACAGGGGGTCGTTTTGACCGTTGGGGTTTTTCTGTAATTATTGTATGGCTTTTGCCTTACAATATAAAGTGCCTTGGGGCAACTGTTTGTTGTGATTTGGCGCTATATAAATAAAATTGATTTGATTTGATTTAATATCTATCTGTTATGCAAATTTGCTGAGAATCCATGAAGTTTTGATGAGAGTCATGATGTCCAGGGTGTATTTCAGAAAGCAGGTTTACTTAAATCTAAGTCACACTGTTATGGACTGCGGAAACACATGAGTAACCAATAAGAAATTTTGATATCTCATTCATTAAATGCGCTCGTTGTCAGCTGGCGTCCATTGAGTCTGTTGGAAAGTTTTGTGCATGCTCAAAACTTTGAGTGGATATCAGATGGCGAGCTTCTCAGGTGGTTGCACGTTTGTTTACCATTTTGTCCTATACTCTTGAGGTATGCATGGATATTCCTTTATTTTCAGAACCCATAAATTAATGGACATACTATATATAAGAATTAATTTTCAAATAAATGATCTCTTTTACAGAAACATTTCTTTCGGCTTCTACGGCTGTGATTGGACAAACTATGCATCCTGTAAATTCTGTCTGTTGCATCACTCATTATACAGTTTCATTGTGGAATGGCATACAGAAGGATTTTCTTTAAAAAAAAATCACCTGCAGCTTGCCAGAAGGCACACGTGAAACTTGAGACAAGATTTGATTTTTTTTAATATATTTGACTTTACATAATCTAAATTATTTCATTTCACAGAATCTAAATTATTTAACTTCCTATGACCTGATTACTTTATGTTGATGTAAACAATAATATTTCAATTGACTCAGTCTAAATTATTTGCCTTGATCCAAATTATTAATGTTTTTATGGCTATTATTTTGCAATTCTGACAATACAAAACACTCAAATTTTGCAACAGCTTTTCTACTTACGTTTATTGTTGGACAAATTCCACCCACTGCATCCACGTCTGGCCGGCTCCCCGAAGGCGAATGAGACCAGTGCAATGCACATGCGCAATTCACATTTGAGTCAAACTCAAAATATTAATTGCAGGTCATAAAGAAGAAGAAAACAATTGAGTGAAATAAAAAAATTGTTTTGAGTCCATTAGATATATATTTAGTTCAGTTCAAATCAAACTTGATGTCACTAAATGTAAAGAAAATGAGTTTCACAATCAAAATAATATTTGTATCTTGTTTTAAATGACAGTTTTTAGTTTGAATAAACAACTGCATGTTACACTTTTTACAGTGTACTAGAAAAACCTTGTTTGACATCAACCATAGGTTTTCTAAAGAGACCCAGAAGACGCGATTTGAAGTCCAGAATTTGCTGTTCTGGGCATCACCATGTTGATAGCACTTAATTCTGCACACGTCAGGATTGGGACACAATGAGGTGCACTCAAATGCTATGAGGCAGCAGGTTAAGACAACAAAAGATTTATCGATAGTAACGATAGGTGGTGAATTGCAGGTGCAGTTGCGGAGGCACAGAAGGAGGTGACACTGGTCGTCAGGAAGAAAGCCAGGGCCAAGTGGAACCAGTGGAGCTGATGTTGACAGGAAACTGTAACCGAGGACAGACAAAATCCCTGGCAGGTTTAAAAGTTACTAGACTAAGAAACATTGGCAATTTCATGGTTACAAAGCTGAGACCAAGTGTACTGTGTGTAGGAACATAAGAATCAGGTGAGGATAGAATGAAGGGTTTAAACACTGTGTCCCAACTGATGCAAGTGTGCCCAGTAATCAGTGACAAGACAGTGAGGGAAGGGAGAGAGCACAGCACATTACAGTGGTCCCTCGTTTATCGCCGGAGTTACGTTCTAAAAATAACCTGCAATAGGCGAAATCCGCGATGTAGTCAGCGTTACTTTTTTACAATTATTATAGATGTTTTAAGGCTGTAAAACCCCTCACTACACACTTTATACACTTTTCTCAAACAGGCATTAACATTTTCTCACTTTTCTCTCTCCTGTGTAAACACTCTTTTTTTTTCTTCTGGGCGAGAAGATTATAAACTGACACACGCAGAACACAATGCGCGTGCTCTCCCTTCACTCACTGCCTCCAGGGGTATGGATACGGGACCCACAAAGAATCCAAGTCATGGCCACGGAGCTCTGCGGCTGCGGTTACCGAGGCCATGCAGCGGGCGCTGCTGATTTTTCTGGAGTCTATGGACCTGTTGCCAGAGTTTGGCAGCAGCTCCGCACAGCAGAGAGGGGGGCGGTGTAAGTGGACCGCTGCGGCGTTTACCGAGCCCGCAGATTCAGTAAGCGCATCGGAGGCAGTGAGAGCAATCGCGGTGATGCCGACCAGTGCCGCGACCAGAAAAAAGAAGAAAATCAGCGAAACTGCAAGGCTGCGAAAGGTGAACCGCGTTATAGCGAGGGACCACTGTACTACATCACGACAAACCCATAAATGGATGAAGAGGTGGAGGCTGGATAACACCGTTTGTGACCTGGGTGGGACCCTGCAGGGGGTCTGTAATCAACTGCTTCTGTAATGGCTCCGCATTGAAGCTTGAAACAACGAAGCAGTGCTCTGACCCACTGCTTCGTTGGTTCATTGCTTAGCTGCTTTTCAGAAGCGACAAGTCTGCTTCTTAACCCCTCTTAAAGCCATTTAAAAATGTCAATCGTGAGTCACTTTTGTGCAGATTAAAGTCACTAACTGGGACTCTTGTTGCAGGAAAGAAACGAGAATCATCCTCCGTTCTGTTGGCACAGCTCCAAACGCTGCGCCGCTCTCTGCAGAGTCAAGTTAGAGTCTGGCCGGAATTAATAACTTCAAAGTGAATCACCGTTTTAAATCAAATAACACCGGGGCTGGATCCAGAGTGAAAATCTGACTGATGCATTTTTGCTCAATGATAAAATAAAAATCGTACGCGTCTTATTATTCAATAAACTTCATTCTTTTATTCGTGTGCAACATACACTGTCACACTTCTTTTAATATATTTATTATACTTCATCGACCATAGTGAACACTTCTTATTTGTATAAATATGATGTCTTAAAAAAACAACACTGTAACAAAAATTGACTGTAAACAGGATCATTGCCAAAATCTTTCAATTATACCTGAATCTATATATGAGTTTTTTCAGTTGATAAAATCAATAAAAATATGACTGCATATATTCTTAATAATAATATACTGAGATACAGACAGTTCACAGAGGACATTTTCCATTGATACCAATCAAAATTAGAAACAGTCCAGCAGGTAACAATATTCATCATGTCCATGACTAAATATGTACAATTGTGATGTATTTGTTTTAGTATATTTAGATTTTGTTGTGATTTGGCACTTTTTAAGCCGATTAAATTGAAATTGAATTGAAATTGAACATTTTATTGAGTCTTAAAGTAAATAAATATGAAAATGGTCACTGGATCTTTAAACTTTGGACATAATAAACTCTACATGGTGGATCCTTGATCTCTGGACATAAATAGGAATAGACAAAATCTGTAGTTTTTGTCAAAAGCATTTCCTTTCAGACATTACTGGCATGAATGTCTTTCCATATATCTGAGCTGAGCTCTTACAGCTGCTGTGCTTCACTTCAGGATGTAATTTGTAAAGAAATACAGCATGTCTCATTTTGGGAGGAGAAAAACATTTTAGTCGACTGTAGTTTCTTGTCTGTATTACAACGTTAGTAAGAGGTGTCATTTTATTTAAAGCGGCAATTCGTTTTGAAGTTAGTAATTCCGACCAGACTCTGTCTCAGCCGCACAGCATTTGGAGCAACGGAACGGAGGACGATTCTCGCTTCTTGACTGCAACAAGACAAGAGTCCCAGTTAGTGACTTTAATCCACACAAAAGTGACTCATTATATTTTAATGGCATTGAGAGGGGTTAAGAAGCGGACTTACCGCTTCTGAAGAGCAGCGAATCAAAGAGCCATGAGCCATTGAATCGAAGCATTGCTTCAATGGTTCACGGCTTCAAAGTGGAGTCGTGCTGCAGAAACGGTTGATTATTGAGCCGCTGCAGACCAAACCCTGAATATCCGACTTTATTTGTACGTCCGTATGACTCTGAAACTCAGAAAAATCCGTATAATTTACGGACTATAGGTTGACATGAAAACCACCGAAAAAGCTGTGTTCGGCACTTATTATTTTTTACTGATGACGAACGATGCATAAAAAAATTTGACCGATGCAACTGCATCGGTCCAAACCGGTCTGGATCCGGGGCCTGAACACCTTTTTCCAAACATTGTAACACAGACAACAAACTACAACAGACTAAAATGTTTTTTTCCTCACAAAATGAGATGTCCTACATTCTTTATGAATTACATTGATGTTGACTTACAGCGCAGCTGAGCTCAGCTCAGTAGTATAGAGTTAGATTCATGCCATTAATGTCTGAAAGGAAATGCTTTTGAGAAAAACTACAGATTTTGTTTATTTTTATTTATGTACAGAGATCAAGGATCCAGTGACCAATTTCATATTTATTTACTTTAAGTCTCAATAAAAATTTATTGACATAGAAAACCTGTAAAGCCTACTTTTAGTACACAGAAAATTCACAAGAGGTATCGATAAGGGAATCGATAAGGAATCGGATCGATAAGCGGAATCAATAATGGCATCGATATTGATAAAATCTTATCAATACCCATCTCTTATTATTTATGTTAAAATGTGTTAGTTATGCCAAAGACATTTGAAAACACGCAGAGATGTTTAAATGTTTAAAATATGACAAAAGATAAAAATAGAAGAATAGAAAGCTCTTTAAAAACACATGTTTAAAATGTTTGAAAAGGGTGTAAAATGTGTGAAAGAATAGAAAATTATTTAAAAACATGTTTAAAATGATTACAAAGGCTGTAAAATGTGTAAATGCATAGACAGTTCCTTAAAAAATGCACACATACTTTTAAAATATTAAAATGTATTGAAATTGTGTGTGTGTGTGTGTGTGTGTGTGTGTGTGTGTGTGTGTGTGTGTGTGTGTGTGTGTGTGTGTGTGTGTGTGTGTGTGTGTGTGTGTGTGTGTGTGTGTGTGTGAGAGAGAGGGGGTCGCAGCTGTTCATTGGTTCTCTGAGGGGGAGCTCACTCTCCCAAACTTTGAAAACCCCTGTGTTACGCGATTTATTGGCTTGTCTTGTCATCCAAAACTTTCTATCGCACATCATTGGCCGACTTATAACCAAGCTCTCAACCTATGCTTAAAGTTTCTCTGAACACTTCGAGTGCAGCTGACGTATCAGGTGCAAGGTTTTCAGTGCATCAGCAATCAGAGAATACTGCAAATGCTAACAGCTGTTTCGGGTGTGTGCCTTAAACTCCTCTCTTTTCATTAAGAAACAATGCACTGTGGTCTGGTCTGGTCTAATCTAGTCATCACAAAAAAATTAAAGTCCCTGTCACACATAGCAAGAATGTGCCGGAAGCATGCCCGATATGGCAAATATTGCCATAATCCGAAAAGAAAAAGAGGCATGGTCTGCAGTGTCAGAGCACAGACAGACTGCCTTGTGCCACATCTGTCAGATCGCATCCAGAGCGTATGTAGATGACACAGACTGCTGTCAGACGGCCATAAAAGGCACTGCAGACTGCCCAACTGGATGTCAGACCGGAGCGCTGCTTTCCTCACACGCACGTGCACTCGCATGGGGCTATAATTATCACTTAGCCGTGTGTGTGTGTGTGTGTATATCCATAACACTGCATGGGCCACTAAGCGCAAGTGCTGGGTGCACGTGCACACACCTGTCACTGGACAGTTTCGCTTCAAAGTTTGCTGGCAGTTGGGCCATGCAGTCCCTCAGACAGAGAGCCTTTCCGGGGAACTTTCTTTTTTCTTGTTTGCACACTTCAGGAGCACAACTGGACACCGGGATATTTGGATTATCACATGGAATTAATTATTTTTCTTTTGGGTGAGAGGATTCTAACCGTAGGTTACTGTCCTGGCTTCATGTCCATGTTCGCGCTGTGAAACACTCCTGGACCGCTGTTGGAGGTAAGATTCATGTTTATTAATGGTGTAATGGCCTGGCACAAGTTCCACATCATATCTCCTCCAGAGTTAGAAGGTGAACATTTATTACAGTATGAGATCCGTCCAGCTCCAAGCCTAACATGTAATGATGCATTACTGTGCACCATGGAGAGGTGCAGCTACCCGTGTTATCATGGAGACAATAGTTCACATTATTTACGTCACCCATGGGAAGGAATGGACAAATATCTGTACTGTAAGGTCTATTGTGGATATAACAGCCTGCTTTGCGGCGGCGTGCACACAATAGCGCACAGTGCTTTCGGTTTAGCCGCTGTTCACATTCACTGTACATGATAATAATTCATAATTATTATGATGATGAAGCATGCCACATACATTTCAACAGTTCCTTTGCACTCGGTTGGCGGGGTGGAGGAGTGGACATTATTATACTTGGCACTGGAGGTCATACCGGCAGACTTTACCGTGCCAGATCTATCTCTAGGTTCCCTCCTATGCGCTCAAATTGTTTCAGATCCCAGTTTGCCGACATCAGAATATGTAAAATGCAGTTAGATGGTCCTCAGATAACAGATGAACCGCCATCGGATAGGTGTCCCATCTCGACGGCGCCCGGAGAGTTTTGAACATGTGCATCACACTCGGTGACGCCGGCTGATTTTGACCAAAATTTTGGCCGTCTCTCGACAATCCTGCATTTTGCTCTGCGGACAGAAGCTTCAGTGCGGTGGAGCAGAAACTGTGTCTGTGCAGGAACTCTGCAGACATGTCAACCACGAACACATATGAACAAATAGTTTGGTTGGCTCAGTCATGCATGTGCATGTGCACACACAACCCTTCAACTGAAGATGACTGAATCCCACCAGCTTTGTCTACACACTGTTATCTGATTTGTGGCTGCAGCCGCAGCCTAAGTGCTGCTCAGAGGCACATGGCCAGAATTGTGCAGGGCTAATTACAGACATTATCTCATTTGCCATTGTAAGGGACTGTTGTGCCATCTTCCATTTATTTAATTAGGCTTCTTTTTTTTTTTTTTTTTTTTCTTTTTTTGTAAAGGGGCGCTTTGGTGAAAAATGTCCAGGCTGTGGGGGCGTTGTCATATATCAAAAATATATTCTGGCTTTTTACCGATGTGGAACAATTTGTCAAGCAATTAGCCATTCTAATTACATTTTTGTAGTGCTAATCAAACGAACACGCTAAAAATTCTTTACATTGCCAGTCGACTGTCTGTTCCTATTTAACTTGATGGCTTAAAAGAGCCTCCTCCTCCTGCCTTCCACTCCACTTGATCACCTCATTTGCATTTTATATTGGTAAATCAAATTAAGCACCCGTGGCTTTTAACATGATTGACTGCAGCCAGGGCTGCTCAGATGGGACTTTTTCTCCACAGAAAATTAGACCAATTTTAATGTGCAGCGTCGAGCCTGGCTCCGCTCACATTCAGCAAATCACATTCACTCAGCTAATTAAAATGATTTTTTCCCCCTTTTTGTCTGTGTTTGCCAAGGGGCTTTGATGGATTTGCCCACCTGCTGTTCCACTGTACATCTCATTCTCCAGCCGTCCCTCCCGGTGGACGGCGCTCCCACACTGTGCTTCTACTGTTCCTGAGCTGTCGTGCACCATTACCGCCGTACCCGAGCTGGCAGCCCGGCCAATAAGCAATCAATAAGCCAGCTTTCCTGTTTAGCTTGTGACAATACAGTTTCTAAACAGTACTGACAAAGGCTATGTCTGGAGACATTTGAAAATAAACTGTGTATCACTTGATTATGGTGTTGTAGTTTGAGCATTTCTCCTTGATTCGATTACTTCACACCACACAGACGTTTGATGTTTGCAACTTAAAAGTTCAGCTGAGTTTTGATATAAAGCAGGATTTCTGCGTGTGGAAAATGTTGGAATTGTTGATACAAATAATTTAAAAAGCACTTTGATCACAGATTAATAAGGTTCATTGTGGAATGTAAAACAACTTCTATGTTACTGTCACAGAAGCACAAAGCAAAGTTGTAGGAGCAGGGAGAAGACGAGGCTGGAGAGAAAATTGTTTTTTTTGGGGGGGGGGTAATTCCCACTGGGAATAATAGGTGCCACACCGTTCCAACACCAGGCGCTTTCCCAGAACACAACAGTCATTTAAATTGCAGCTTTTAGGATCATTACTGCTTCCATGTGAATGTCAAAATGGACAAGGCTGCTAGGCCTTTGACAAATGTGCAAGCACCACCCACTGCAGTCACGGAGGTGTTTCTGGTAAAAAAAAAAAAAAAAAGAAAGAAAAGAAAAAAAGCTGGCTTTCGCCTTTTTAAAAAATTAATAATTAAATAAAAATCTTTGCAAAGATGAAATATGATAAGTGTAACTGAATTAGTTCCAATAAAAAGCCAAGTTAAATAAAATCATGTCTCTGTGTGGCTCAAGCAGCCAGTGAGTGAGACGAGGTCCTCCAATGCATAGATACATTTCACATTTTTTTTTTTTTTTTTTTCACTTGGTCACCATTGATGCACATTCCTTGTTATTTGAACTGTACATGGAAATCAGACATTTTAATAAAGGCATAATTGTTTATGGTTTTCTGAGATACCACAATCAGAAATCACAATATAGCGTCACTTGAAGTGGCAACAACATAGCTGGGAGTCTACACGATGACGTCATAACAACGACACCATAAAACGTCATGTTGACCAGAGAGTGATATCACCACAGCGTCACAGCAACGGAGAAATGCTTGCTGGGATATTCAGCAACCAGTCAGTCGTGCAATGTTTATATGACATCTGATGGGTCAACCCAGTGTCACGGCATGCTGTGGCAGCACGAAATATACATTAATCTATTGGTTTGTGATATTGTGACAAAAAGAGACTCATTTTCATCACGGCAGCACAAATTCATTCTAATACATTCTATGATGGCTGCACAAAATTAAAAGTGAAGCAGGGGGGTTGGGTGGTTAAGGTTAGGGTTGGGGGTAGGAGTAGGGTTAGTAATAGTGAGCAAAAAAAAAAAAACCCATCACAAAAATTTGAATAATTTCATGGCAGGAGCGTGAAAAAAAAAACGTGAGCCTGGGCTGTCATTTTATCCATGTCACAGAATGATCCATAAAATGCATCCGATTGACATCACAAAGCTCTCCAGATTCTCTGAATCTTCTGATTATATTATGGACTGTAGATGATGGAATCCCTAAATTCCTTGCAATTGAGCATTGAGAAACTGTTGGACTATTTTTTCACGCAGTTGTTCACAAAGTGGTGATCCTCGCCCCTTCTTTGCTTGTGAACAGCTGAGCCTTTTGGGGACGCTCCTTTTATACCCAATCATGACACTCACAATTAGTGTCCTCAATTCCCAAATGCTTATTGAGTGTTGTTAGAAGGAAAGATGATGTAACCCAGTGGTAAACGTGTTGCAGGCATCCATTTCAAAATGAGCAAATATTTGCACAAAAACAATAAAGTTTATCAGTTTGAACATTAAATATCTTGTCTTTGTGGTGTATTCAACTGAATGTAGGTTGAAGAGGATTTGCCAATCATTGTATTCTGTTTTTATTTACATTTCACACAACATCCCAACTTCACTGTAATTGGGGTTGTACAATAACACTACCTCTAACCTTAGTGACATGAAATTTGGGGTTCCACAGGGGTCCGTCTTAGGCCCCCTGCTTTTCTCCCTTTATATAGCACCCCTTGAGCACATACGGCAGTGTTTTGGGATTACCTTTCATTGCTATGCTGATGATACACAGTTATACATGCCAATAACTGATGGCAATCTCATCCACATAAAATCCTTAGAAGATTGCCTTGCATCAGTGAAAAGCTGGATGTCTAGCAACTTCCTACTTTTGAACTCTGATGAGACTGACATGGTGGTTCTTGGTCCAGTGAGACATCGGCATCAATTTGACCAGCTAACACTTAGCCTAGGCTCGTGTGTCATACATCACACTGACAAAGTGAGGAACCTTGGGGTAATTTTTGATCCTATGTTGTCCTTTGACCTCTACATGAGAGATATTACAAGGACTGCTTTCTTCCACCTGTGAAATACAGCGAAGATTCATCCCATCCTGTCTATGTCTGAAGCTGAGACCAAACATGACATGACCACATTACATCCATTTTGGCATCTCTTCAATGGCTTCCTGTCCTGGTGAGATCAGATTTTAAGGTTCTGCTACTAACCTATAAAATTGTTTATTGCGTATTTCTTATGTTTTTCTTGTTGCTTAATGCTGACAAATTATACTGTATTTGTTTTCTTTCTGATGCCTGATTCTGTTTTTTTTTCTCTCTGTTTGAGGTGCGGCTCTATCCAGAGATGGTTGTGGTGTCTACTTCTGCAATCCTCCCATCCTGTGCACCGGCAAAATTTCCTGTATATTCGTTTTGTAAATTGTTTTGTCATTTGTGTCGCTAGCATAACCCAAGCAGAGGGTCACCCCTTTGAGTCTGGTCTGCTTGAGGTTTCTTCCTCAAATCAACAGAGGGAGTTTTTCCTTACCATTGTCGTCTGTGTGCTTGCTCTTGGGGTTGGTAAAGTTAGACCTCGTGTGAAGCGCCTTGAAGCAACGTTGTTGTAATTTGGGGCTATATAAATGAAAGTAAATTGAAATTGAATTGAAGGAAAAACTCCCTCTGATGAGGAACACCTCCTAACCAGGCAAAATATTGACAAAGTGCCCGGATGTTAATGCATTTTCAATGGGGATTCGCGACTCAACACACTCACAAAATACTATTTAAAATGCCATTCTGACCTGGACATCGAGCCAGTAAAATTAATTTATATTAAATTATGTAAGGAAAGTATTAAACTTACTCTGACACACATGTATTCCCAAACATTAGTGTTGAAAGTCACACCGATCTGATCTGTTCAAGCTGCACTGCTGAACTGAGCTGCTGCTGTGTTCAGCGCAGCACGGCTCCTAACACCATTACAATACATTCATATATATTACATTTTCACAGCGGCTCAGTTATTAAGGTGCAAATAAAATTGTTGAGCAATTTTAATCACTAACGACAAATATTTTAACTTGACATCAGTCTAGCAGGGGAAAATATCAAGTAGATATAAGTGAAGAGTTAATGGCCCATGTCCTCGGATGACACAGTGGCAGGCAACATACATCTGTTTATCGACCAAACGTCATGGACAAAGTGACAAGAATAACCAAAAGCACTTACTTATGGAAGGAAATGTTGTCTCCCTTCTTCCTCCATTTGTGGCTTTGCCAACATACGCAGCTTTCTGGCATATTCCACCTGTTTCTTGTCAAGACTCATTGAGCATCCAAGGGTGCAAATCACTAAGTTGCCCAGAATTAAAATGGCGACCACAGCTTCTTGCCAGGACACGGCTCAGTGCGAGTGCGGCCTCTCGTTCTTATATATAACCTCTTTGGGTCGGCCTTAAGCCCCCTGCTTTCCTTCCTTTATATAGCACCCCTTGGGCATATACTGCGATGTTATGGGATTACTTTTCAGTGCTATGCTGATGATACTGAGTTGTACATGCCAATAGCTGCTGATAATCTCAAAAAAGCAGCAGCCATGAGAAGATTTGGTGCACCTGCACAGCCATTAGTCATAAACACATGACTACACATAAACACAGCCTGTTAAAATCAAAACAAAATGCTTATAAGTGTTGTATAAACGTGTGAAAACTCTAAAAAAATATATGTATGATCAGGCACTGTGGAAAAAAATGTTGTGGAGACATTCCACATCCATTTTCACAGCAGCAATAAAACAGCTGACAGGTGTGTGTTAAAACAGCTTGCTCCTGCTTTTTGCTACCTTTATGGTTTTTTTTTCTGTTTCTGTTTTTTGTTTCTTCTGTTTGTTAAGAAATTCTTGTACAATCTGCGAAAACATTGTAACTGTTAGAATGGCCTAAGCGGAAGGCTGCTACTATAGCCATTCTATTCTAAATTATACATGTCACAATATACATGTTAAAGCAACAAAATGTGTTCATCTACTCTGCACATCCTCCTTCACAAGCACATAATTCGGTGCAAGTCAGGGCATTTCACTTGCACTTACACAACCACTTGCACTTTCATGCTTGAGTTGCTGAGAAGTGAGCGATCATTATACTCATGCCTGGAACAGAAAAACTTGAATTATTCACTTAACTATATATCTGGACCATTGTTCACTGGTTTTGACCATCCATCCATTTACTTCCGCTTATCCTACGTCAGGTCGCGGGGTCAGCAGCTCAAGCAAAGCCGCCCAGACCTCCCGATCCACACACACCTCCCCCAGCTCCTTCGGGGTAACCCCGAGGCGTTCCCAAGCCAGCTGAGAGATGTAGTCCCTCCAGCGTGATCTGGTTCTTCCCCGGGGCCTCCTCCCAATGGGACGTGCCCGGAACACCTCTCCAGCGAGGCATCCAGGGGGCATCCGGAAAAGATGCCCGAGCCACCTCAGCTGGCTCCTTTCGACGTAGAGGAGCAGCGGCTCGACTCCGAGCTCCTCCCAAGTGACAGAGCTCCTCACCCTATCTCTAAGGGAGTGCCCCACCACCCTGCAGAGGAAACTCATCTCGGCTGCTTTTACTCGCAATCTTGTTCTTTCGGTCATGAGCCAAATCTCATGACCATAGGTGAGGGTCGGAATGTAGATCGATCGGTAAATCGAGAGCTTTGCAGTGGTCCAAACGGTTTGGACCACTGCCTCTGAAATTCAAGACAATGCAATATTATGTTATGCATGCAATATTACGCTTTCAACATCATACAAAAATGAACCATCAAACTTATTACAAAAAAAATTATTACAATTGCTGTCATTTCTTCAACTAAAAAGTCAATCTTTACATCGTGAAAGTCAAAGGCAGTGGGGTAAAAATGTTGGGAATGCACTTCTAATAGACTATAACACATTGCTTTGTGAGTTCTTTAAAAGAATTTCACCATCAGTCACAATAAAAAAAACAAAGTGTGCAAGGACAGAACTATTCAAAGACAGAACGATTCAAAGACAGAACTAATCAAGGACAGAACTATTCAAAGACAGAACTAATCAAAGACAGAACGATTCAAAGACAGAACTAATCAAGGACAGAACTATTCAAAGACAGAACGATTCAAAGACAGAACTAATCAAAGACAGAACGATTCAAAGACAGAACTAATCAAGGACAGAACTATTCAAAGATAGAACGATTCAAAGACAGAACTAATCAAAGACAGAACGATTCAAAGACAGAACTAATCAAGGACAGAACTATTCAAAGACAGAACGATTC
This sequence comes from Thalassophryne amazonica, assembly GCF_902500255.1. NCBI lineage: Eukaryota > Metazoa > Chordata > Actinopteri > Batrachoidiformes > Batrachoididae > Thalassophryne > Thalassophryne amazonica. The sequence goes on along the minus strand of NC_047107.1, from coordinate 16,208,681 downwards.
AAAGATAGAACTAATCAAAGACAGAACGATTCAAAGACAGAACTATCCAAGGGCTCAGTAATGTTCTATCTAATCTCTAACCTAATCTAAAATAAAGATAAATAAAGATAAAGATAAATTTGTTTGTCTGGAAAACAAAGAGAAGGTGCTGACGTCGCGGCTGCTCTTAATGGGAGAAATACACATTCTGCTGTCTGAACATATAACACTGTCAGAAGTTTTACATGTAAAGACGACTATGTGTGCGCATGTGTGTGTGTGTGTGTGTGTGTGTGTGTGTAAAGCCTGAATGGTGTGCTTCTCTCTCACTTTCTCTCGCTCATACACCTCCAACCTTTGTACTCTACAGTTGTCATGGCTGCGAATGGCTGATTACAGATCAGTCAGTTGAGGAGCCTATTCATCATTCAAGAGCAGAAGCTTGCATCCAACTCGAGAGCTGAAGGGAAGTGGCTCTCTGAGAGCCTTGGCCTCGTCCCTACAATCATCCATTGAGGTCTTCATTGAGCCGTGAGTCTGGCAGTGTGAAGGAGAACCTACAGTACTTCTTTTTCAGCAGAGCTGTCAAAAGTCGCAACTTGTCATACTTCTCTCATTTGTGTCTCACTTCATTTTTTTCCAAAGCATCTTGACAGTTCATTTTTTATGCTGACATGAGAGCTACACATCTGATGAGCACTGTGTGAGTCCATACAATATGTATGTATTTTCTGAGTTAGTACCAGAAAGTTTCTTAACTTGTCTTGCTGCTGGACCAAGAAAAATTAAGATGTGCTTCTCGACCTTTTGCATTCTGAGAAACCACCATTTCTCAAGAATGTGTGAAGTTTTGACTCACTGGGTGCAATGTTGAGGAATGTTGGTTTAAAATTAAAGTTATATTACATTTGTAGACAAAAAACTATTTCAATTTTCAATTTCAATTTAATTTCAATTTATTTTCATTTTTATAGTGCCAATTCACAACAAAGGTGCCTCAAGGCGCTTCACACAAGTAAGGTCTAACCTTACCAACCCTCAGAGCAAGCACACAGGCGACAGTGGTAAAGAAAAACTCCCGCCAATGATTTGAGGAAGAAACATCAAGCAGACCAGACTCAAAGGGGTGACCCTCTGCTTGGGCCATGCACAATTTACAGAAAAATTCACAAAACAAAAATGTAGGAAATGTTGTTAACAGGGTACAGAAACAGAAAATAGACACCACACCCATCTCTGGATGGAGCAGCACCTTAAACAGAGAGAAAAAAAAAAAAAAAAAACAGAATCAGGCATCAGAAAGACAACAAATACAGTATAATTTGTCAGCATTAAGCAACAAGAAAAACAAAGGAAATACTAAGGTGACTGCTGGGTACTAGCCCTAAGCTTCAATAAAAGACCCAGAATTTAGATATAATTGAGGCCACAGCCCGCTCTGTTTCCTAATAAAATAAATTAAAACAGTAAAAAGCATAGCAGCATACTATGCCAGTATGCTAGCCATACGAAATGGAAAATAAGTGCATGTTAAGTCTGGACTTGAAAGTCACTACAGAATCTGACTGTTTTATTGATGCAGGGAGATCATTCCACAGAACATGGACACGATAAGAGAAAGCTCTGTGACCCACAGACTTTTTATTCACCCTAGGGACACAAAGTAATCCTGCATCTTGAGAACGCAAAGCCCGGGCAGGTACATAGGGTTTAATTAGGTCAGCTAATTAGGGAGGTGCCAGTCCTGGGACAGGAAGCCAGTGAAGGGATGCCAAAATGGGTGTAATGTGCTATTTTCTGCTTCGTGTCAAACGTCTGGCTGCAGCATTTTGAACAAATTGCAGGCCCCTAATGCTGGACTGCGGTAAACCAGAAAATAGAACATTGCAGTAGTCCAATCTAGAAGAGACAAATGCATGAATCAGGGTCTCAGCATCAGCCATAGACAGGACAGGACAAATCTTCGCTGTATTTCGCAGGTGGAAGAAAGCAGTCCTCGAAACATTTGTAATGTGGAGGTCAAAGGACAATGTAGGATCAAAAATTACACCAAGGTTCCTCACTTTGTCAGTATGATGTATGACACACAGGCCTAGGCTAAGTGTTAGCTGGTCAAATTGATGCCAATGTCTCACTGGACCAAGAAACATCATTTCAGTCTTATAAAAAGTAGGAAGTTGCTAGACATCCAGCTTCTCACTGATGCAAGGCAATCTTCTAAGGATTTTATGTGGATGAGATTACCAGCAGTTATTGACATGTATAACTGTGTATCATCAGCATAGCAATGAAAGATAATCCCAAAACACTGTAGTATGTGCTCAAGGGGTGCTGTATAAAGGGAGGAAAGCAGGGGGCCTAAGACGGACCCCTGTGGAACCCCAAATTTCATGTCACTAAGGTTAGAGGTAGTGTTATTGTACAAAACGCAGTGAGAACAATTGGTCAGGTATGACGTCAATCATGCAAAGGCACTCCCAGTAGTCCCAAAATGATTCTCCAGCCTATCGAGTAGAATATGATGATCCACTGTATCAAATGCAGCACTGAGATCTAACAGCACCAGAACCGTAGTGGTGTCCGAATCTATTGCAAGCAGAAGATAATTCACCACTTTAGTGAGAGCTGTCTCTTGAATGATATTTTCTAAAAGCAGACTGCAGTGGCTCAAAAAGATTATTCTCAGTCAGGTGGTCCACTTTTTCCAGAATTTTAGAGCAAAATGATAGATTTGATAACGACCTATAATTTACAGATCCAGAAGTTAGGGCCCCTTCACACATAGTGTGAAGTTTGGACGAGGTTTGTTCAAATACCACAAAACAGCACAAAACAGTTCGAATTTGCGCACCACAAAACATCGCGCCGACAGGCAGGCGTGCATGATCCCAGTGTGAGAGGTCATGCACCTGACGGTGTCTTTTGAGCAGGAACAGTGCACCACATCCACATATGTGGGAAAACAAAAACAGCCGGTAGCTGTGGGACCACATCACACTGCTTAGGTGGAATAAAAAAAATAACAATAAAAAACAGCTGGTACCTGTGGGATCACATTGCGCCACTTATGTGGAATAAAAAAAAAGAAAAAAGAAAATATACCACCCACGAGACTCGAACCCCTGACTTCCAAAAGCTCTGATTGCCAGTCAGAAACTGTACTACTGAGCTACGGAGCTGTCCTTTGAAAGCTGCGAGAATCTGCCTCATATCCGGAAGGACATGGAAGTATTATTTAAAAAAAATAATAAAATCACACACACCATATAAAAACACCGCATTTTCAAGTGAGCAATACAAATATGATCCATCTGTTCCTCTGTAGATGACCCATGGTCATAGACATACAGTCATGAAATAACATGAATGAGAAGAAATGTGCTCTGATGTCCACATCTACTGTTCAGGTGTGTCCAGTCGCCGCGCGTGTGTTCTGCCCAACCCACGTGTCATGTGGACGACACACCGCAGCACAGACACCACGTCATGTGGAACAGAGCTCACATGGGTAACATGATGATCACATCGCCCGCTGCATGTTCTGATCTGACGGTCCATTTCAACCTGGCAGGCTGTCCGCTCTGTGGGTGCACTCTGGGTGTCCACTTAAGTACAGCAATCAAACACATGCGCCTCACAGTGGACAGTTGTTAGTCCATGTCTGTCCAAACACAGTAGCTGTTGTCCAGCTGGGATGTCCATACCGACAGATCCCCTCAGCAGCTCTTGTCGGAAGCCACACCTCCTGTGAGTGGAGCGCACACACCCACATGTCAGTGTGTGTGTTTGCAAAGTCACACTCGTGGGGAACTTACACAAATTTCACTGCCTGTATGACAGCGGTTGTCTGCTGTCGTGCCAAGAGTGTGACAGGCCACACATTTTCTAAGTGCCATGTGAGTGGTGTTAGATGTTTGTGCGTGTTGCCTGGAATTTGGCCCACACCTGCCGCGAGAGGGTGTGATGGGTTCATACAGCGCACTCTGTCATTCAGCCGCTGGTGTGCGCAAACAGTTGTAGCAACAGGTGTATGAAGCGTTGGAAGAAGGGAAGATTTTACACGGTTTGTACACGATTCCTGCATCATGCGCACTTCAACCAAACTTCGCACTGTGTCTGAAGAAGCCCTAAATGACAGATTAATAATTTCCAGCACAGTCGGCCCAAGCGTGGGCCACAGGTCCTTAAACAGGTTTGTTGGTATGATGTTGGTAGATGTTACGAGTTTTGTCAGCACGCCTAGTGAGATCCTATCAAATTCTGTAAATCTAGGTAATACTTCAGTAATGGCACCCACCTCAATAGCAGGGTGCAGCGGCTGGGTTAAGGCATGCTGGGATATGTTTAACCTAATGTCTTCTATTTTCTACTTGAAGTGATCCAAGAAATCTTGTGCTGTAAAAGCAGCGCAACTTACAGGTGGTTGTCCAGGAATAAGTGTTGCCACCCTGTCAAACAAGAACTTTTGAGTTATGCTTGTTTTTGTTGATCAAATCAGATTAATGGGTCCGCTTTGTAGCCAGTAGTGTATGCTTATACAACCCCAATTCCAATGAATTTGGGACGCTGTGTGAAATGTAAATAGAAACAGAATACAATGATTTGCAAATCCTCTTCAACCTATATTCAACTGAATATACCACAAAGACAAGATATTTAATGTTCACACTGATAAACTTTATTGTTTTTGTGCAAATATTTGCTCATTTTGAAATGGATGTGTTGTGGGCTGCCTGTTCCTGCTGCTGCTGCTGCTGTTTCTCTCTCTTCTGCACAGGTGGCACACCTCAAGCTGATCGAAACACCTGCTCCTCATCTCATCAGTCCCTGCATATAAACCCTGGCTCTTCACTCCATCGTTACCAGAAACACAGCGTATCTTTCACTTCTGTGTGTTCCTATGCAGTGATTATTCTGAGCTCCCAAGCTCTTTAAAGTGCACTGCAATTTTTCCTGCAGTTTGTCTGAGTTTCCAAGCTCAGCCTTTTGTGGTTGTTTTCTAGCTTCAGCTCGTTTCAACACGCTGGACTCAGCTAAGATATAAACTGTCTCTTCATCTGACTGTGAATTTGAGTTGATCTACTTCTGGAACTGACCCGGTTCATGTGCTCAGCAATCCACTCACCTGTGTATCTTCTCCAGATTCTACGTCGTCAGCTTGCAGGCGGCCACCTGGCTTCCGGATTGCATCATCCACTCAGCACTTGGGTTACGATGCCACCTGGACTGTGGTTCCCTGGTTCCACCGCTGTGCGGGCCCTGTCTCCAGTTTGCAAGGCTGCCCCCTCATCCTCCTCCATACACTCATTGTAAATAAACCAGTGTTCTGACTCACTCCATTCTCAGCATCTGGGTTCTCCATTCCATTCTGGTCCAAACCGTAACAGGATGCCTGCAACACATTTCAAAAAAGCTGGGACAGTGGTATGTTTACCACTGTGTTACATCACCTTTCCTTCTAACAACACTCAATAAGCATTTGGGAACTGAGGACACTAATTGTGAGTGTCAGACTGGGTATAAAAGGAGCATCCCCAAAAGGCTCAGCCGTTCACAAGCAAAGATGGGGTGAGGATCACCACTTTGCGAACAACTGCATCAAAAATAGTCCAACAGTTTAAGAACAATGTTTCTCAGTGTTCAATTGCAAGGAATTTAGGGATTCCATCATCTACAGTCCATAATATAATCAGAAGATTCAGAGAATCTGGATAACTTTCTACACGTAAGCGGCAAGGCCGAAAACAAACACTGAATGCCTGTGACCTTTGATTGCTTAGGCGGCACTGCATTAAAAACTGACATCATTGTGTAAAGGATCTTACCGTGTGGGCTCAGGAACACTTCAATAAACCATTGTCATTTAACACAGTTCATCACTACATCTATAAGTGCAAGTTAAAACTCTACCATGCAAAGCGAAAGCCATACATCAACAACATCCAGAAACGCTGCCACCTTCTCTGGGCCTGAGCTCATTTGAAATGAACAGATGCAAAGTGGAAAAGTGTGCTGTGGTCTGATGAGTCCACATTTCAAATTGTTTTTGGAAATCATGGATGTTGTGTCCTCCAGACAAAAAAGGAAAAAGACCATCCAGATTATTACCAGCGCAAAGTTCAAAAGCCAGCATGTGTGATGGTATGGGGGTGTGTTAGTGCCCATGACATGGGCAACTTACACATCTGTGATTGCACCATCAATGCTGAAAGGTACATCCAGTTTTTGGAGCAACACATGCTGCCATCCAAGCAACTTATTTTTCAGGGACATCCCTGATTATTTCAGCAAGACAATGCCAAGCCACATTCTGCACGTGTTACAACAGCATGGCTTCGTAGTAAAAGAGCGCGGGTACTAGACTGGCCTGCTTGCAGTCCAGACCTTCACCCATTGAAAATGTGTGGTGCATTATGAAGCGCAAAATATGACAATGGAGATCCTGGACTATTGAACAACTGAAGTCGTACATCAAGCAAGAATGGGAAAGAATTCCACCTACAAAGCTTCACCAATTAGTGTCCTCAGTTCCCAAATGCTTATTGAGTGTTGTTAGAAGGAAAGATGGTGTAACACAGTGGTAAACATACCACTGTCCCAGCTTTTTTGAAACATATTGCAGGCATCCATTTCAAAATGAGCAAATATGTGCACAAAAACAATAAAGTTTATCAGTTTGAACATTAAATATCTTGTCTTTGTGGTGGATACAATTGAATATAGGTTGAAGAGGATTTGCAAATCATTGTATTCTGTTTTTATTTACATTTTACATGACGTCCCAGCTTCAATGGAATTGGGGTTGTAGTCTAAGATAGGATCACGCCACGCAAGGTGGAATACTTCTAATTTTGAACTATGCCATTTACGTTCTTGACCTCTAGCCTTATGCTTGAGGTCACGCAAGTAATCATTGAACCAAGGTGACAACCTGCCGTGAGATGGTTCGATTGGCTCTCACAGTGCACACTCTGCAAATAGTTGCAGCAACAGGTTTACGAGGCGTTCGAGGGAGGGACGATTTTATACGTTTTGCACTATTCCTACTTCAAGCGCACTTCGACCAAACTTTGTACTATGTGTGAAGGAGCCCTCACTAATGAAGTAACTAGTAATCTAACATAGTTACTTTTGAAACTGAGTATTCACAAAACTAACTGTGTTACTCTTTCAAGGAGTAATCAGTTATCAGTAATTGGATTACTTTTTCAAAGTAACTGTGGCAACACTGCTCGTGGATGCGGTGAAGCATGCCACCAACTCTGCTCTCAGGTTTGACTGGAGTGTTTCTGCCCAACTACAGAGGATGGGTGACAATGACACTCACAGTGCAGTGTGTGTAGGGCCCTAAAGGTTAAGTCTGTATAATGTGCTTTGTGTGTCTTCAGTGTTTGACATGTAGCATGTTTTTATTCCCTTATACTGTACGTTAAGGTCCAAGGACCACTCTCTAGATTTTGAATGCATTGCTGTGAAAACACCTTCAAACTCTTTCAAGACCAGGATGATCCACTGTACAAAATGACTCTGAAGGTGCTGTAATGAAAAGATGATGAGTGCATGGTCTAAATTTAATTCACCAAGCAATCATGCTCCCTGTGGTTTCTCTCTGCAGCTGACATACTCTGGCTCTGTAGGCATTATTGAACAATTCCTATAAATACAGTATACTTGAGCAAAGAAAGATTTAAAAAGAGACAACATTGTAGGTGTGCAACAACTCAAAAACAATAAAGTTTGTAACAGGTCGAGTCTGGGAGCATATGATTGTGTTGTGTTTGCTGGATCCACAACACCACAGGTCCATGTTGGTTCCTGGATAGCAACCACCTAAGCAGACAATCTGGCCACCCCACCTTCAAGAATGTAGCCTATCTATCTGCCATAGCCAGGTGATACATTGGTGTTTTTTTTGGCATTTTCCAGTTCCTGAGGTTCTCAACACTGAGGAACTCTTGGAACTCACCAAATTAAAAGGACAAATACTGAGAATAACCTCATTTCAAAGGCAGATGTCTGCCAACTAATGGATGGTTACCAGTGATGGATTAGGAGCAGGTGTGGTTGTCAGTGAAAGAGGCACACTGTTTCTGCACAGAAATGTACTGAATCAAAACAAAAAAATCCATTATTTTCTGTTTCTCAGCAGTTGCATTCAAAAACACCATCACAAAACCACACAACCCTGCATAAGGGATTTTCTCTGATGTAGCCAAAGCAGATACTTCTTCCTTCTCTCGCTGTCTCTATGAACAAATGTTTGGGTTTGAAGCTAAATGTAGCTTTAAGTGTTCTTGTTTTTATTTTCTTTCATTTCCAACGTCTAGGTCTGGTGGTCACCGAGTCCACCACTGCTTGTGTTTAAATACTTTCATAATATGTAAACATTCTTTCAGGTTATACGTTCTTGGCAGAAGGTCCTACACCCTTGATTGACCAATTAGCATGTAAGGTTCTTGAGAAAACATTGCTGGCTGTTATCTGCAAGGTATGAGCTGTAGCTTCACAGTTGTCATGGGAATTACCTTTACGACACTTAATGTTGTGTTACTTGCATATATTAAAATGCCAGAAACCTAGCTATTGATAACAACAGGCAATAAATGCACTTTAATACACATTTGAGTGACTGTTAGTGGGTTGTGAGCGATACAGCCAGCAAGACTGTACAACCCCAACTAATGTACATGCAGACAGAAATACCAAGGTCACAAAAAAATAATAACTAACCATTCAGAAAGAAGGTATTTTTCACAAACTTGTTCAGGAGCCTCTTTTAGCTCAGTGTCTTTTTAATCATACCGTTATCATTTAAAGGACCAAGCGCTCACACAGTCCATTCTGAATAGATTGTTTGCACTGTTACTGATTCCTTGTCATTGTGGCCAAGTCAAACCATTACCATAGTTACCATATGCATGTACAAGTGAACATGTGCATTTACTTATTACCTCTGCCAACAAAATTGAAGGAGGTTATGTTTTCTCTTTGTCTCTTTGTGAACAGCCTGGAGCCTACAGTTTTTCATATATCATGAAATTTTTACTGAAGATTCTTATCCAAATAGACAAGAAGTGATTACATTTTTAAAGGTCATAGGGCAAATGTAAAAGTCATGAAAAATCTTGCAATACTGGGAAAAAATCCCTATCTTTAACATTGAACAAAATTTTCGAAAATGTATAACCCTGTCAAAAAAGATCAAATTTCTTTCATATTTGAGAGCTTTATGTACGATGGTGTCGTTTATCGACTGACAAAGTTTGATCCAGAGCTGATTCAGATTACAGATTTTGTGGCCTTTTAAATTTAACATTGAAAACCATCTGTAATGTATATTTTACATTAAATCTGAATCGAACATGCCCCAATCACTCTCATATTTGAAAGTGAGGTGCAGACTGACACTCACTATTGCCTGACAAAATTTTATCCAGATCTGATCCGGATTGCTGATTTTCTGGACTTTTGAATTTAATATTGAAGAGCCCATTTGGTGTACATTTTGCATTATATCTCAATCAATCAAAAAGTGCGATATGGTTCATCAGATATGGTTACAGTTCAGGGACAGCAAATGAGGAATTTTTCTCCCATCACATAGAAGGGATGACATCTTATTTATAAATTTTCAGATTCAGAGAAGAGTGTTTATCATAGTATACAGAAAGAAATAACTGGTGCAAAACTGGAAATGTCAGTCTTCTGCTCTTACAGGAGTCCCTTCTTGCCACAGTGGTTACGGTGCATCTGGAAAGTATTCACAGTGCTTCAGCTTTTCCACATTTTCTTATGTTACAGCCTTACTCACAAATGGATAAAATACATTTTTTTCATCAAAATTCGACACACAGTACCCCATAATGACATCAGCTTATTATCAGCTTTTCCATCACCTTATGGCCTGCAGCACATCAGTAAGGATTGAACAACAAGAAGCCGTGCATTATACGGTTTGAATGCACGACGCGGAGTCTAAAACCATGGTCCCACACAGTGAGCTAACACACAAATATTTATTTCAGTTAACAGAACTTGATAAAAATGCATAAGTATTTGGGACTATTTTATGCCAGTCTCAAGATATTTTCATCCTTGGCAACCCTTCTCTTCTTCTTTCCCGTCTTCAGTCTTGTCCAGTTCATCCAATGTTAAATCTTTACGCCATTGCTTTTGCTGTTCTTCTCGTTTGCTCTCTTCCTCTTTCCATTCCTCAAACGTTTTATTTTGGCCAAAAATATTAAAATTCACATTAACAGCAATGGCAGAAATTGCTTCTTATGAGACTATGTTTAACAGACTGAGAGACAACACAGAGGACAAGGACACAGATTGGGACAACTTTTGGAATCATTTAAAATCGCAGGACACTACAAGTAACATTTAAATAGTAACTGGACTTCAAGTAAAGGTCAGGATCTTCATGTATTCATGTATGAGATTAAAATTCAATGACGTTATAAACCTGTCCCATGTAACACTGTGAAATAGGGGAGGGGGGAGGGACACGCACCAGCCAATTTTTTATTTTTTTTATTTTGTTTTTATTATTATCATTATTTTTTTATCCTGTACATTGTTGTACATTTTTGTGTATTTTTGCTAAGTTAAAAAATCAATAAAAACTTAAATTACAAAAAAAAAAAAATTCACTTGGAAATCCATGTTTTATTGTGTTTCTGTCATTCACCTGTCAACACACAGCTGATCTGTGTTAAATTTTTAGGTGCCATTTCCTGCATTTTGGTGCATATTTCACCACAAAATGCAGTCACGGAGAAAAGATACTTTATATCCTGTCTTTATTAATTTGAACTTGTATTGTACAATGAAGAATGTGATGCTAACACATTATGGTGACAAGTAACAGAGAACATTTGAAATGTCTGTAGCTAAAAAAGTGAACACTTTTGCTGTATCATGGTCCAGTACAAATTTATCTACCTGGGTCACTTGTTGTTGAATAGAATGTTCAGAAACAGGGTTCAGGTTTTTTTGGTCCATAAAACCCCCGGATCTGCCCCTGGCTACCGTGGCAACCGTAAGTAGTTCAATGCCGTCTGTTCTTTCGAAAAATTACCCTTCAGGGGAACTTATTTATTAAGTTTGTCTAGACAACATGAATTTTGATCATATTGGCAATGTCATATGAATCCCCTATTTAAAGTCTAATAAATAACATTTTATTGGTGCCAAAGAAAATTATTTTTATGCCTTGAATCTTAAAAAGCTTAGTGGCTGTATGACTTTAAGTAAATGTAACAGCCGGCCAAATTCCTTTTTTTCAGTGTAGAGACGTGACTAAGACTGCTCATTTATATTCATGAAACATTGCAGTGATTAGACCTGGCTTTTCTATGGCAGATGCTGAAACACTGATTCATGCGTTCGTGTCCTTCAGAATTGACTATTGTTTTATTTTATGGTTCACCATGTAAGAAGATGAGATGTCATCAGATCATCCAGATTACAGCTGCTGGAGTTTTTAATCGAACCAGGTGATTTGATCACATTACATTTGTGTCAGGCTGCCTTCACTGGTTTCCTTGGAATGTGAGAACAGATTTTGAGGTTCTGTTGTTGGCTCACAAAATTCAGAAACGTTATTCCTTATTAAGGATGGGTATTGATAAGAGTTTGTCGATATCAATGGCATTATCGCTTCCACTTATCGATTCTGTTCTTTACCGATTCCCTTATCAATACCTCCTGTGAATTTTCTGTGTACAAAAAGATAGACTTTACAGGTTTTCTATGTCAACAACATTTTATTGAGTCTTAAAATGAATAAATAAGAAATTTGTCACTGGATTCTTGATCTCTGGATAGAAATAGAAATAAATAAAATCTGTACATGTACATAGTTCATTGTAGCTTACAAAATAGTTGGTTCCTTTGTATTTGATAACAATCTTCCCCTGTGATGTCTTATCCTTCTTATGTCTTATTACTTATTATATTATATATACCCTTTCTTGAGCTGCTTAGGTGGGTAGGGAGAGTTCCCATGGGATAAAAAACCTTTTTAACCTACCATCCCTGGTTCTCAAGATCAGGCACCTAAGTGGCTCTACTCTACTCTTTTCTACTCCCCTATTTTACTCTTCCTTTTTAGATATTTAGATATACCTTTGTATACTGGCATAGTTCCACCTTAGAATTGGAATATAATATATAAGATATACCTTACTGAATTTTCATGGTCACTGAATCCTAGATCTCTGGGACAGGTTCATCCAGGAGTTGGCAAGACCTTATTTAGGGCATTGTTTTGGTGACTGGGGATGTCCTCGTATATTGTAATAAATATTCCATAGAAAGGCAAGAGCTTCTCTCAGAATTTAGAAGAATAGGGCTTAAAGAAATTTCTGTTGGAAGTATTTCAGACATAGGATCAGCAGGTTAGGCGAACTGGAAACTTTATCACTGTCCAGGTCTCCCTTGTAAAAGTGATCTTGAGCTCAATGGGACAAACCTGGTTAAATAAAGATTAAATTAAAGTGGGAGGGGAAGTGTTGGCTTTTTAAATACTTGAAAGACACTGGACTCATCAACAGGATTTAGTACTGCTATAACGGACTGATGCAGAAGGTGGCAGCAATGCAATAATAAGGATCCCGGCTGCCATTAAATGCCACAGACGAGAGGGTGCATTTGATTTGTTTCACAGGAGCACGTTTTGAGGTTGGGGCACATTTCCGCATTCACAAAATGCCTCAAGAAACCACACAAAAAAAACCCATAATTTACTCATATTTGTTGTCAGTCTGGGTAAATCCTCAAACTTTGACAAATTGATTTTGCCGCTAATCTGGTTTCCTCAGCGGAGCGTGCGCGAGACAAAAGCAAATGTGTTTTCATCAGGGTGAGCAATCGGAGCTATCTCCGACCACCAGCTAGCTCCGGCGTAATGTGAACTGAAAAACTGATTAGGGAATCGTTAAGCAAAAAGGCTATTAATGTTGGTGAATTGAATCATTTCTTATCGATTCTAAACAGGAACCGGTTTTTGATACCTATCCCTATTCCTTATACTGTGGAATTTCATGACCCTTATGTACTATTTCTTCTGCAATCTCAGGTTGCAGCTTTACTTTGAAGACTATTAAGATTCAACAGGGTATAAAACTTTTCCCTGGTGATATCAGACAACCTCTGTTCTATGTTTTAACTCAAAGTGTTATTCAAATAAAACTGTTTTTCCATATTCTTAAAGGTGGTATTCTGCCATGCCCTTTACCCGGATTGAAAGTATTCAGCACTCCTTGGCAGTGGTCACTGAAGATGGTTCATAAACCTCTAATGATCTTTGTGGTTACTCTTGGTGCACCGTATGTTTTCTTGAGTTGTGGATTCAATCATTTCAGAATGTTATAATTTTCCAGGCATTACTTTAAATATTATTTCAGGCTTAAATAAGATTAAGTCTTAAAATTCCTCTAATTAAGATATGCATGCTTATTTATACGTTTTGGTTATTTTTGCAATTTAAAAGTCTTTATGATACACACCACAAAATGATGGCTTCCTGGATAAATTCACTGCTCACATCTCGATCTGTGTCAGTCTGACATTTTCTTTTGTCCAGACTGCATCAAATAACATCAAATATGTTGTCCAACAAATGTTTATTTGTCCATCTTGTTTTTTTTTTTGGAATATAAAAGTTTTCATCTTTTGTACCCCGCCTCGCACTCTATGACTGCTGGGATAGGTGCCAGCCCACCGGGACCCTTAATTGGACTAAGCGGTTGAAGATGAGTGAGTGATGTTCAGTAACAGCACATGCTGTGGTGTGCACATGTACACCCAATCAGTGCCTATCCATTGTTAAACTCACCTCCAGGGAAATGTGTTAAAAAGTGAGTTCCACATACATAAAAAAGTTCTGCTTATGGGCCAGTGTGACTTATATTACTGAAAATTTGGTATTACCGTTTTTATAATTGTCCTGACATTTTGCACAACTTTGGTTAACACAGACAGGGACACTTAGCATACATGCTAAGTTCTTTTGGCTTCTACCTTTTTCACTTGGTGTCATCACAGTAAAGGCATAATAGATCTGCATGTTGTTATGGCACAAGTTTAACATCAGATGTCCCTCCTGATGTAACTCCACATTCCATGGAAAATGGGTAGGGCTGGTCTTGAACCGGCAGTCTTTTGCTCTGAAAATAAGCACCAAGCTTCCTTTCTTAAAAGTGTACATAAATGAGTAAAATTCAATATATAGAGCAAAACTGTATTTGTAAATTTATAGAAAATTGTTTACAGGACTGGTTGAAACTCGCATCATTTCTTGCTGATGTAAAATTTAACTTTGTTCAGTCCACCAAGGTGCCTCACGGTAGAGAAGGCAGCAGGTTCACTTCCGACCTGGTCCTTTCTGTGTTAAGTTAAGATCAAGTGATTTTGTGAATACAATGTATAGTTTGGGGTTATTCCCCTTGATAACAAAACCAACCAGAATTACATCGCAAAGTGCAACGGTAATTGATAATATATTTACAAACAGAACAGATGAAATTATCAAGAATGGGATCTTCATGACAGATATTAGCGACCATTTACCAATTTTTTCAATATTTAAATATAAAAATAGGTACAACAAAAAAACTGATATAAACTTTAAAAGAGATAAGTCAGTAAAAGCCTTAGAGGCATTAAAATATGACCTTAAAAATCAAAACTGGGAAGAAGTTTATGTCAGTGATGTTAATGTAGCATATAACTCATTTATGAAAATATTGATGAAATCATACAATAAAAATTGTAAATTAATTGAAATTAGTAAGAAAAGAGTAAATAAACCATGGCTGACAAAGGGAATAAAAAATGCTTGTGCAAAGAAAAACTATTTATACAGGTGCTTTTTAAAATTGCAAACAAAGGAATCAGAACATAAATACAAAAAATATAAAAATAAACTATTAACAATAATTAGGAAACAAAAAAAAGATTATTACAGTGAAAAACTAAATAAGAGTAAAGATAATATGAGGGTAACATGGGGAATTATAAAAAGTGTGATTGATAGTGATGGAACGAAAGAAACTATTCCAAATTACTTTGTTAAGGAAAATAAAGAGATATATGATATAAAAGAAGTTGCAAATGGGTTTAATGATTATTTTTCAAATGTAGGGTCAAGTCTGGTGGGAAATAAACCAATAATAGAAGATAAATTATGTACATTGGTAAATACGGTCAATAGTATTTTCCTGGACAATGTGGAAAAGATGAAATAAGAAATATTGTAAAAAAACTGTGTAAGCAAAAGATCAACTGACCATGAAGATTTAGACATGATGACTGTAAAAAGTATAATAGAAATTGTTATTGAACCATTTACTTATATTTGTAATCTGTCTCTGTCAACTGGGGTTTTTCCAGATGAAATGAAAATTGCTAAGGTAGTCCCATTATATAAAAATGGAGACAAACATAATTTTTCTAATTACAGGCCAGTATCATTGCTTCCACAGTTTTCTAAAATTATGGAAAAAGTTTTTGTAACAAGATTGGATAAATTTATTGAGAAACATCATATTTTAAATAATGCTCAGTATGGATTCAGAACAAAACATTCGACAGCTATGGCAATTATGGAACTAATAGAGAAAATATCAACAACAATAGATAATAAGGATTATTTTGTAAGTATTTTTATTGACCTGAAAAAGGCTTTTGATGTTATAGACCACTCAAGATTGCTCCACAAGTTACAACAATATGGAATAAGAGGTGTTGCACATCAGTGGGTAAAAAGCTACTTAGAAAATAGAAAACAGTTTGTTCAGATAAATAATACCAAATCAGAATTGTGTAACATTATTTATGGAGTACCACAAGGATCGGTACTTGGACCCAAACTGTTTATTTTGTATATCAATGATTTTGTGAATGTATCCAATGTGCTTGGCAGCATTTTATTTGCTGATGATACAACGCTGTTTTACTCTGGATCAGATATACAGGAAGTAGCACAAGTGATAAATACAGAGTTGGAAAAAGTTAAACATTGGTTTGATATAAACAGATTGTCACTAAATATTAATAAGACAAATTTCATATTGTTTAATGATAGAGCGAAAGAAAATAATGTGTCATTACAAATAGATGGAATGGATATACAAAGGGTAAAAGAAATGAAATTTTTAGGAGTCATGATTGATGAAGATCTTACATGGAAGTCACACATAAATTACATAAAAGGAAAAAATAGCGAAAGCCATTGCTGTTTTGCATAAAGTAAAATATTCATTAAATAGTTATGGTTTATTAACATTGTACAATTCATTGATTGTCCCATATTTAACTTACTGTGTAGAAATCTGGGGATCAACATATACAACCTATATACAACCTTTATTTATTTTGCAGAAAAGAGCTTTAAAAGTGATTAGTAACAGTGGTTTTAGAGATTCATCTAATCCATTGTTTATTAAGTATAGGGTACTTAAATTTCATGATTTAGTTGATTTGAAAATATTACAAACGATGTACCAAGTTAATAAAAATACTTACCAACAAACATTCAAAATATGTTTGAAAAAAGAGTAAGTAGTTATAAATTGAAAGGAATAGAAGTCTTTAAAAAACCAAGATTTAGAACCAAAGTAAAGGAAAGGAGTATTGCAGTAAATGGTGTCAAATTATGGAACAATCTTAATAAAGAAATTAAAGAATTAAGGTCGCTTAAATTATTTAAAAAACATATTAAATTAGATGTATTAAGTAAGTATGAAACTATGAAGTAAGTCAGTGGGGCTGCAAGAAAGTCAAAAAAAAAAAAGTAAACTGTTAATAATGTTTGGAGTGTCTTAAGTTTAAATGTAACCTGTCAGTGATGTAATCTATTAATTAATGGTCATAATTATGAAATGGGTCAGTGGTATGTGACAAGTTAAAGAAATGCAATCTGTTAAATAATGTTGACTATGATGCTGTATATTGAAAGATTGTATTGTTAAAAGGGGCAGAAATCATAAGACTTGTTCTTCTTTCTGCTCCTTTTCATTCTGGTATTGTGGTGCTTTTGTTTTTTGCTTTTCTGTTTTTCTTTTAAATGAATGAAATAAATATGAAAGAAAAGAAAAAAGTTTGCATGTTCTTTATTTGAGTGAAGTTTCGTCCGCTTCCAAAGACAAATAAGTTACACTTAAAAAAAAAAAAGGTCTGTGAAATTAACAGAGAACTGCTGTAAAATCATGACATAAAAAAACTGTAAAAAGAAAAACAATACAGTAGTGTTTAATTTACAGCAATTGTTTGTAAAATGTGGAATGAAACTGAACTGTGAATTTAACACCACAAATGTGTTAAAATAATTATATACCATTGTAGAATTTACAAATGAGAGTAGTTTAAACACAGAAAAACCGTAATACCAATAACTGTACAATACAGTTAAAATTACAACACAACACTGTTAATATAATGGGTTTTTTTTATCTGTGTTAAGGATTTTATATACGTGGGCTGTCAATAAAGTAACGGTCCTTTTTATTTTTTTCAAAAACTATATGGATTTCATTCATATGTTTTTACGTCAGACATGCTTGAACCCTTGTGCGCATGCGTGAGTTTTTCCACGCCTGTCGGTGACGTCATTCGCCTGTGAGCACTCCTTGTGGGAGGAGTCGTCCAGCCCCTCGTCGGAATTCCTTTGTCTGAGAAGTTGCTGAGAGACTGGCGCTTTGTTTGATCAAAATTTTTTCTAAACCTGTGAGACACATCGAAGTGGACACGGTTCGAAAAATTAAGCTGGTTTTCAGTGAAAATTTTAACGGCTGATGAGAGATTTTGAGGTGATTCTGTCGCTTTAAGGACTTCCCACGGTGCGAGACGTCGCGCAGCGCTCTCAGGCAGCGTCATCAGCCTGTTCAAGCTGAAAACCTCCACATTTCAGGTTCTATTGATCCAGGACGTCGTGAGAGAACAGAGAAGTTTCAGAAGAAGTCGGTTTCAGCATTTTATCCGGATATTCCACTGTTAAAGGAGATTTTTTTAATGAAAGACGTGCGGACGGGTCCGCGCGTCGGGACGCAGCCGCCGCGACGCTCCGCCACAGGAAAAACACCTCTGTTGAAAGCCTTAAGGACAAGTTGGAACATGTCCTGCCTGTTAAACAATTTCTCATATACTCACTCCACTGAAAGCCATCAAAAGCCGCCTGGATTTTACAAATGGTTATCAACAGGGAGGTGTTTTTCCTGTGCCGCCACACCGCGTCGGCTGCGTCCCGACGCGCGGACCCGTCCGCACGTCTTTCATTAAAAAAATCTCCTTTAACAGTGGAATATCCGGATAAAATGCTGAAACCGACTTCTCTGAAACTTCTCTGTTCTCTCACGACGTCCTGGATCAATAGAGCCTGAAATGTGGAGGTTTTCAGCTTGAAACAGGCTGACGACGGCAGCTGAGAGCGCTGAGCGACGTCTCGCACCGTGGGAAGTCTTTAAAGCGACAGTATCACCTCAAAATCTCTCATCAGCCGTTAAAAGTTTCACTGAAAACCAGCTTAATTTTTCGAACCGTGTCCACTTCGATGTGTCTCACAGGTTTTAGAAAAAATTTTGATCAAACAAAGCGCCAGTCTCTCAGCAACTTCTCAGACAAAGGAATTCCGACGAGGGGCTGGACGACTCCTCCCACAAGGAGTGCTCACAGGCGAATGACGTCACCGACAGGTGTGGAAAAACTCACGCATGCGCACGAGGGTTCAAGCATGTCTGACGTAAAAACATATGAATGAAATCCATATAGTTTTTGAAAAAAATAAAAAGGACCGTTACTTTATTGACAGCCCTCGTATATATATATATATATGTTATCACTGTTAAACATTTGTACCTTTGTCTTCTTTCTTATGAAAACGTTATTGTGCTGTTATGCACCTGTCTTAAAAGTAACCCTGAGAATGTATTGTTATTCAACTCTGTTTTAGCATGCTGGGGTCAATCTGAACTGGGAATGAAGAGCTGGATGTACTTATTATTATTATACAACTTGTTTTTGTAGCCGCTAACGACTGGGAGTGAAGCATGACGGGGTCAGGCTAAACTGGGAGTAAAAGAACTGAAGGTTGATTTGACTGTTGTGATGTGATGCTTAGTGTGAAGACCAGGACACTCCAGGCAGATGCACAACAGCTGATAACTGCAACAGACGAACGGGATGTGCTGACCTTCGACGATAAGAGTAAAAGAAAGAAACTGTTTTTCCTTACAGCTGCACTTATTGACGTATGTGTTTATGTTACGGGAAGAAACTTGTCTCGCGTTGTCCCCCCCCCACCCCCCCCCCCTTAGGACAAGTTTCATGATGTAATGAGGGCTTCTCTAATAAAAAGAGCGGGAGCACAGGCCAGACTTTAGTGTAGCCTTGGTGTACAGCCTGGCCGCACTCCGCACGTGATTAATTAGACTTTCTGTCTCACTGGTGTTTCTTGACTCTGTTTGTCTTATCAAAGGTTTTAAGAATGTTTGGAGGAGAAAATACCCAACATTGACTGGGGGCTACGTCCGGGATCTCAACAATACCGGAGGTGTCCGGCGGGGGTCGCCAAGTCCAGACGTAAATCCTTGGCCAAGGTCCGATCGATTGATCGTGTCTGCAATTGTCGACCACCGTTGGCATCGTCTGGTTGACGAGATTTTCCCGAAGAAGACAGACAGGAGGTCGAGTCAGTGAGTAAAATTTCTTTGTAACAGTACTGAGTGAGTGGTGATCAGATCACATAAACAGTTAAATTCCGCAAGCGATGATACAGAATCGTCTGTTAATGAAACACAGTTAAACTCTGTAAGGAGGTCGGACTCCTCTACGATGGCGAGGAACGCACGTAGTTAAATTCCGAAGGAGGGTGCGGACTCCTCTGTTTATATACGCGTACCGGTAGGGGATAAAAGTGTGATCACATAAAACAGTTAAACTCCGTAAGCGATGGCGTGGAATCGTCTGTTAATGCAAAGCAGTTAAAATCCGCGAGGAGGGCGGACTCCTCTACGGTTGCGAGGGACGCACGTAGTTAATTCCGGAAGGAGGATACGGACTCCTCTGTTTTAATACGTAAAGGAAATCCCGGGTAGAAATACGTGCACTGTAAAAAAGCAGTTAAATCTGGCAGGGACGGCGGAGTCCCCTAATGCAGGACATTAGTAAAATTTCACGGGAGGGCGAGCTCCCCTGGCCTAAGAATACGCGTACGGTTATTAAAAAGTGTTTTTATGTGTAAATAGTGTTTTGTGTAAGTGTAAATAACTGTGTGAAAGTGTAATACTTTGGACAACGTTAGTGACAACCGCGTGTGTGGAAGCAGAGGCAAGTGATTCCGCTTCCTACGGGGAGGTGAAAGGAATCAATCACACGACGGCAAATTAATTGTCACGTCCAAAGAAAGTGTGAAAACTTCAGATTTAGAACACCCTAGGTGTGCCCCCGTCTGAAGTCCAAATTCTAACAAGGGATAATAAAAATGGGGGGTAAGACGTCTAAAAATAAGGAAAATTTATCAACTGACGACTGGAAATTTATGGAAGCAAAAAATCCAAAAGCAACAAAGAAATTGGAGACCTGGATAAATAAACATGACTTTGACGGACGACTGAACCTGATCAGCATACAGAAGCTAAAGAAGGAGTTAGAACAGAAACATAAAGGTGATGAGAAAAAGATGCAGAAAGTAGGGGCAGATTTAGTGGCATTTTGGGAGGAGGAAGCAGAGAACAGACGGAAGGGAGCAGAGAAGCGACGATTAGAGAAAGCAAGGAAAAAGAAAGCTGTGGGTAAGGCAGAAGAAGATGTGATAATTCAGCACAGAGAATCAGAACAGCCTCAGCAACCACCGCCGGCTGGATCGTCGGTGACAACGGAACCTTTATATCCCTCTCTACCAGAGGATGACGATGTACCGCCACCACAGTATGATTTGGCAGTAAAACCTAAGGTAAAAGTGAAAAACCAGAAAAACCAGAAAAACCACAAACACGCAGTCAAGCGAAAGTGCCCACAGCCCCTCCCATGGTGGAACACAGTGACCAGGGAGGTGCCTATCCTATGATAGAAGTACCAAATCCTCGTGCAGGAACAGCAGGACATCGATCAACCATGCTCGTATATCGAACATGGAATGCTGATGATATCAAAGCAGCAGTCGACATGATACCATCGCCACGTGTCCATATTGAGGGATTTATGCAGGATATAGAAAACATTAGAAATTCTTACCACCTTAATGGACCTGAAGTCCAACAGGTGTGGATGAAAGCATGTGGCCCTAAATGGAGTCAGATACGCGGAGACTGGAATCCTGCAGACCAACAAGCGTACCACTGACACATGATGATCTAGTCTTTGAAAACAAGAGTGGAAGCTATGATTACAGACGTGCAAAAGGTGTGTTAGGACCAAAGATAAATTATACTGAAATTACAGGACAACACAGAAAGAAGGAGAACCATGGACAGAGTTTAGATGCAGATTGAGAGTGTATTTAGAGTCCATAGTGGCATATTGCCAGGAACACATGTGTATGAACAACAATGAAAAACGCTCTGATCCAACATTCCAACAAGGATATAAAAGCTTGGATACAGAAACATGGATGGATTGCCTACAGGCAACATTGGAAGAAACACATACACACTGCTGTCATGCAGAAGGAGTCTTAAAGCAGAAAAAGACAGGGACCAGCAACAAAGGAGTGTATGTAGCACACAGAGATGGTGAAATATATTACCAACCGGGTAACTTAAGACAGCAGAAGCAGTGCAAACGCCCCCAAAAGCATGGCAAAATAGACAAGGTGGACAGCCACAACACAAGGACCATGGCACCACAACAGCAGCACAGACAGGGAGGGCCACCACGTGGTGGCCCTGATTTGTTGGAACTGTGGAAGAGAGGGACATATGTATAGAAATTGTCCGAATCCACCTACTGATGGAGCAGCAGGAGGAATTCCACAACGGAATAATCCTCCGCAGCCACAGTATCCACAATGACTAGAATCCATAATCTATGATTCCACATCAGATAGGCAGTCTGATGTGATATGGATCTGTGTGCCTTACTGGGAAATCCGGTACCAAAACCAGAAGTGACTTTGTTGGTAAATGGACGACCAGTGACATTCCTTTGTGATACAGGAGCATGTAGAACCACATGTAATGACAACATACCTGTCCATCAATTGAGCAACGAAATTTTTAGGGTTCGCTCTGCAAATGGACAAACATCAGACGTCCCTATCACTAAACCCACAACGTTGACAGATCCATTTGGCCTGACATGTACTATGTCAGTGTTGAACATGCCACAATGTCCAGTTAACCTCTTAGGACGAGATGGCTTGACTGCATTGGGCTTGTCCATAATTGTGGAACAAGGGAAATTAGTTGTTGAGCGCACAGGAGGCGTTAACATGGTGAGAGAAGAAAGCGATGACCCCACATTCCACTATTACTATACATTTGACATTTCAGAAGAAGATGCTGCAGGATGGGGTAAAGATGTCGTCTTGCAAGCGACAGCCCTACTAAAAAATCCTGAACAAAAGATGTCACCACCTGACCTGCATGTCACAATGTGGCATAAAGATCCTCCAGGTCCGGATGGTGACTATGAAAACAAATTGAAAAACGTTTTACCTGTGAAGCTGACAATGACCGATTTGATTCATGATGGCAACTCAACAGCTGTCATAACAGTAACAGGTGCCACTGAAGACATTTTAAAATTGAGATTCACAGGTATGCCATTACATGTGTCACTTTGTAAGCCATATTTGACAGAATGGCAAGAATTGGGACTGACAGTCATAACAGCTTTGTCAGCCACTGATTGGAGCAGAATTGGACCTCGAACGGAGTTCAGTCCATCAACTAAATTGTATAAAGTGCCAGTTAATGTCTCATTGGTGCTGACAGCTGGAACACATATTGATGTGTCCACTTCACAATCCTGAGTGTTTCAGTTGAGTCCTGACGAAGATGATCTTCTCTCTTCGGTACCATCAGGATTGTGGACAACAGGTCCTTCAGACGTAGGACTGATAAAAAATGCACAAGCTGTAGTTATAAGACCAAAAACAGAATACAGACCATGTGTAAGACAGTATCCATTGAAACCTGATGCAATTGAAGGAATTAGGCCAGTAATAGAGAATTTATTAACAGCAGGAGTAATAGTGCCATGTCCAGATTCACCATGTAACACACCCATATTCCTGTGAAAAAGGCTCCGCCCTCAGTGGGGTGGAGAATGATTCAAGATCTGCAGGCAGTAAATGCTGCTGTGATTAAAAGAGCACCATGCGTTCCAGATCCACACACCCTGTTAAATTCGCTGAGACCAAATTCTAATAGTTTCTCAGTAATTGACATAAGTAATGCATTTTTCTCTGTGCCAGTACATCCAGATAGTCAATTCTGGTTTGCTTTTACCTTTAAAGGACAACGATATACATTCACCAGATTACCGCAGGGAGATCCTTGCACTATTAGGTGAGGTGGTTAACAACACTGTATCCTAGCAATCATGACTAAACTACAGCAGACCCCGGAGCGGCGTGCTCAGCGCCGCCGCTGCCGGACTGTTGGTAGGGCAGCCGGTTGCGTTGTGATCTTAGTGGGTTTCGTGCTCCTCGGATTCCTGGCCTGGTGGTTGACCCAAGAATTGCAGCTCACTGTGGACCGAGCCAGAGAACAACGCAAGCAACGTCAGAAGAGGTTTATTCATAATGTGAATGAGACAGATGGACACCCTCATATATACCATACTAATTTGTGGTACAGAGATGTTCATTTATTGGCTATGGAATTACGTTACTAATTGTTATGTTTGTTCGCAATACCTATATCCTCAACACACCCAGCTCTGACGGGCTTAAACCGTACCCTGCTAGGGTGACAGAATGTCTTATCATACGGATGCATAATCAAACTGTATTTCGGGGGCAGCAGTTCTCAGCAAATCTGATAAGATGTAACACCACTTGCCTCAGTGCAACCACTTATATGATAGGGATTTCAACAGAGGACGTACAAGCGTGCCCAAGTGCTGCTCCATTGACTAGACTGAAGGGAAACGCAAAAATATCATCACGTTAAATTGTCATCACAACGGCCATTCCCAATTTGCTTTTACGGGACAGGGAATAAAACTGTAGATAAAATTAAGAAACGTCTGTGTACCCAAACGTATGTTTTATCAAATAATTTAAGCCTAACCAAAACATAATATGTGGATGGTACTTATCTTCATCACATTGGACGGGGATGTAATTATACAGGCTCCTGTCCATGGGGAACGGATGAATCATGTGCTTATGTTAGTAAGTTTTGCTACCACCTGTAAATGGTACTCCGGTGTATGATGACATCTATTGGCTTTGTGGTTCCAGACTGTACATGAGTCTCCCCACCAAATTGGGGTGGTGTGTGTGCACCTACCAGGTGACTGACATACATATGTGGTAGTGCCAAGGACCTCCACAGAGAAGAATGGCAGCACCAGACGGAGGAGATCGATATACCCAGATGTGTTACCACATGATCACATGTGGGGCTCGGATGTACCAAAGGACCAAAAATTGTGGTCTGTAGGAGATAAAATAGCACATTCATTGTTCCCCTGGATAGGAGTGGGGAAAAAAAAAAAAAAAAAATCATTAATGATTGAAACACTGAATTATCGATTGGGTCTGTTCATGAATGTAACTGAAAAAATAGTAGCAGCTCAAAAACACTGAAATAGATGCTTTACGTACCATGATGAACCTCTTAGTGAAAATCTCAAGAAAGAAGTGCTAAGCTAGGTGATAACTACTACTATATGTTTAACAGGCGATAAACAGGTGGGAAATGTTAAGGATTTTATATATATATATATATATGTTATCACTGTTAAACATTTGTACCTTTGTCTTCTTTCTTATGAAAACGTTATTGTGCTGTTATGCACCTGTCTTAAAAGTAACCCTGAGAATGTATTTGTTATTCAACTCTGTTTTAGCATGCTGGGGTCAATCTGAACTGGGAATGAAGAGCTGGATGTACTTATTATTATTATACAACTTGTTTTTGTAGCCGCTAACGACTGGGAGTGAAGCATGACGGGGTCAGGCTAAACTGGGAGTAAAAGAACTGAAGGTTGATTTGACTGTTGTGATGTGATGCTTAGTGTGAAGACCAGGACACTCCAGGCAGATGCACAACAGCTGATAACTGCAACAGACGAACGGGATGTGCTGACCTTCGACGATAAGAGTAAAAGAAAGAAACTGTTTTTCCTTACAGCTGCACTTATTGACGTATGTGTTTATGTTACGGGAAGAAACTTGTCTCGCGTTGTCCCCCCCCCCCCCTTAGGACAAGTTTCATGATGTAATGAGGGCTTCTCTAATAAAAAGAGCGGGAGCACAGGCCAGACTTTAGTGTATCCTTGGTGTACAGCCTGGCCGCACTCCGCGCGTGATTAATTTGACTTTCTGTCTCACTGGTGTTTCTTGACTCTGTTTGTCTTATCAAAGGTTTTAAGAATGTTTGGAGGAGAAAATACCCAACAATCTGAACTATTATTTTAGACTGTACAGATGAGAATTTTCATAAACACAGTAAAATACTGTAAATTGAGGGTTTGAAAACAGGTGATTTAAGGATATTTAAGCACAAAGTGACCATTTTGCAGAGATTTTTTTCTTCTAAATAGACAACTTATCTGTTCCATATATTTGCATTGCAATTATTAACATGCAAAAATTTTGCATTGTAATAATTATTAACTACACAGTAAAATTACCAGTGTAAAACTAACACTGGCAGTGTTAAATTAAAACTGCTAGTGTACATATGGTCCTACTCTGGCCAGAGTGGGACCATATGTTAATGACTCTATTTGTTAGTAGGTAACATACTTTTAAACATGACAGTAACAACATTTAGTCTATATTTATGTAATTGTAATGTTACAACAAAAATAACATTTGTGATTGAATCTCAAACTGGAGGCGTTTGTTCTCATCACATCTCCATGAAATGGACTGATTTTGTTCTCTCAGGCCAAGCAGTTAGTGCACTTGGTTTCTATGTGGAAGGTTCCTATCAAGTCTGGTTCCACAGAAAGGCTGGACACAAATGCAGGACTCTATAGCAGAGCTCTGTGAGTAAAAACAGTTTACTGAAGCAGTAAACAGGGTCTGGTACACAAAAAGGCAGTCCAACAAGAGCAGAAATACATGGAACATCGGGCTTAGGCGTGGTCCATAATACAGGAAGGTGGTCATAACACACGAGAGGCAAGCAGGTCAGGAATACACAAAAACAGAGCTCAAGAGAAGACACAACGCGCATCAATCTGGTGAAGGAATAAGGCAAACAGAGGAGCTTAAATACATCCAGGTGATGAGGTGCTGAGCAGGTGTGCGTGGAACACACCAGAAAGGGGGTGTGGCCAGAGACAGGGAAACACCCACCACCAAGAGCCAGCAGAGACAGACAAGAGAGAAAGGGACAGACAGACCAAAATGAACAAAAACCCCAGCAAGAGAAGCAGGCGAACAATACAAAAACAACCAAAACACGACAATACCTCACATCCTGACAGTTCCCAGTTCAAATCCCACACCTGCCACATTTCTCTGTGTAATGTGGTGTTGCATCAGGAAGGGCATCCAGCAAAAAAAAACCTGTGCCAAAACAATATGCAGACCCACCTTGGATCTGCTGTGGTGACCCCGAGTGAAAACAAAGGGGGCAGCCAAAGGGACTTACAATATTTATAAAGTACTAAAGAAAAAAATGTTTAACAACAGCATGGCCGTGCTAATTCATCAGGAAAAAAAACAGGTTTAAACTGTAAAATTTACATATTTTATGTTAAACCATTTGCATATTCAGTGTAATTTTTTTACAGAATTCCCCAGCAACCACAGGTGCCAGAATTTGTCAGTTTTTTTTTCTTTTTTTTTTTTTACAGTGTAGATGAACTGAAAAATTTAAATTTGCCATAGGTGTGAGTGAGACTGTGAACGGGTTTGTCTGTCTGTAAGTGTCAGCTATCTCTTCTCCATTGACTATTCTGGGATAGGTACTGCCCCCCCGAACATTAATTAGAATAAGCTGGTGTACAAAATGACAGATGAAGTGTGTTGTCCAGTGACACAGATAGATAATGTTGTGACCAGGAATTGAAAACAGGTCTACATACAGTATTTGCAGCTCACGTGTTTGTTTATCTGCTCTACTTCCTGACTGTGCTACGCGACAAAATGTAATAATACTTTCAGTACTCAGGAACACATTTAAACCACTTAAGTCTCATGGAAAATGATTGATCTCTAAAAAATATTTTCTCAGTTTACATAAAAAAAAATATCTTGGCTTTATATGCTTTATGCAGATCCACCCCAATTTTATTCTGAATTCTGTTTCAGCTCTGGCCCAGCATGTTACAAATCAAGACAAATCAAAACTTTTGACTTTCAGGTTTGTTTGTTTGTTTTTTGCATCACTTTTTCATAAATAAGTGTGTATGTGTTTGTGTGTGCAGAGGGGAATACCTGCTCCAAAACCACTGTTACATAAATTGACAGCAGGCAGGCAGAATCAATTTCGTGCCATGATATGCATACCAGGTAAGAGCCTTTTCAATGATTTTACAGTCAAGCTTGTTTTGGTTTCCAGTGTTGTTGTTCCCATTTCAATGGTGACCCTGAGTACGCACAACCAGCCTATCACAACAAGGAAGGTCAAAACTCTCAGGTGTTGTGCCCGTCTGAGTGCTTTAAAGCCAAGTGTGTTATCGTTCTCCGCCGCAGAGAGGCTGCAATCCCACAAAACATGAAGGTTAGCCAACGCCGCACCGCATGGAGTGCTTTATAGACAAAACTTGATTTGTTTTCTGCCTTTGTTTTGCATTCATTTGTGGAGCACTGCGTGCTAATTCCGCTGAATGAGACGACCCTGCAGCAGACACGCTCTCGCATTGCGTTACAGTGGCAGAACAGCAATCACGTCCACACAGGCGATGTCTGTGGAAAGTGTCGGCACTGAGAGACGACAAAAGAACATGAATGAATTCATATGAACATGACAATCTTTTATGGATTTTGTCAGTATATCACAATATTTTCAAGTGATGCAAGTCCTCCTTTCTGATGACATGTTAAAGACATCTGAACTCTAAAATTTCTAACTTTCTTGAAAACGTTGGCGGGATCACCTTTTGGAGTCAAATTTCTGACTGTGGAATAGAGGTGGGCGGATCGATCCTAATATTGATAATATCGATACCAACGCTGGTATTGATATTGAACGATCCTCCTGTAAAAAGATCGATACTCAAGCTTTTTTCTCTCCTGCACACACTGACTGCTACGCATGCAGATTCATCAAAGTCTACTCTCTGTCTGTAAGAGCAGCACTCTTTCTTTATTTATACTTTCTTTATTTACGTAATTTTCACTTAATGTTTTTATTTTGGTTAAAGCCAGAAGTGCACTGAAGGGAGGAAATTCCTTATTCTTTGTATTATTTTCTTGTATTGTTTGACTTGAAAAAAAGAACAAGCTTGAAACTGTTTACAATATGTGTTGTGGTGTGTTAGTTTTTCTCTGTTGTGGTTTATCAGCTCTCTAACCTCAGAAGATTGTTTTAATTTGCTTTAAGTTCTATTTTTTTTTTTTTTACACTCTTTATTTAAGAAACAATGTAGAGAAGTGCACTGAAGGGAAGAAATTCCTTATTTTTTGTATTATTTTACTGTATTGTTTGACTTGAAAAACAGAATAAGTTTGAAACTGTTTACAGTATTTGTTGTGGTATGTTAATTTTGTTGTATTGTGATTTGTCAGCCCTCTACCTCAGGAGATTTTGTTTTAAGTTGTGTTGAGTGATATTTTTTAACAAAAATGTTGATTGTGATAATAAAGTATTTTGTTGTCACATTGTTTGGCGAAATTCTATCCTAGGTCTTTTGGATCCTTTGGATCTATGAAGTTTAAATATGAAAAAGTATCGGTATCTGTATCGATACTGGCGATACTGGGCCTGTATTTACTTGGTATCGGATTAATACCAAAATTCCCAGTATCGCCCACCTCTACTGTGGAACTCAAACCAAATCCATCTCCCCTGACTTCTTAGCAAGGTGCTGCTTCACTAACAGTCACACATATAAATGATCATAAATACAATAAAAGATGTTATGTATGAAGACTAATTTCAAAGCAAGTCGCCAGTGTTGCTGATTATTACTTCTATCCTTCATATAGCACACTGGTTACAACTACCTGCCGAATACACTGTAAAAATTATCAAGGTGACTCTACACAAAAATTTTAAATTCAGTTACTGCTTTAAAAAAGATGAGTAAACTCAACTTCAAAATAAGTTTTGTTTCAATGCAGAAACTCACACTGTTAAGTTAAAATGACAAATTCATTTCACTGATCTGACTCATGTACCTGAGTATGCATGATGACAATTCATGAAATTCCGCTGAAATTTCATATTTCACCATGTACAACTATAAGTTGTGCTTGTTCTTAATTGTTGGCCTTCCATGCATCTGTCTGTACGGTAAAACCTTCCTGTCCTAAAACTCAAGAACCATAATCCCTCAAAATCTTTTTTTTCCATTAAAGCTGGGAAGTCAATGATCCGCATGCCAAAAAAAAAAAAAAAAATCATGCATTTCTGAAATATATACTATTTTTTTTTAGTGTACAACCCCAATTCCAATGAAGTTGGGACGTTGTGTGAAATGTAAATAAAAACAGAATACAATGATTTGCAAATCCTCTTCAACCTATATTCAATTGAATACACCACAACAACAAGATATTTAATGTTCAAACTGATAAGGTTTATTGTTTTTGTGCAAATATTTGCTCATTTTGAAATGGATGCCTGCAACATGTTTCAAAAAAGCTGGGACAGTGGTATGTTTACCACTGTGTTACATCACTTTTCCTGCTAACAACACTCAATAAGTGTTTGGGAACTGAGGAGACTAATTGTTGAAGCTTTGTAGGTGGAATTCTTTCCCATTCCTGCTTGATGTACAACTTCAGTTGTTCAACAGTCCGGGGTCTCCATTGTTGTATTTTGCACTTCATAATGCGCCACACATTTTCAATGGGCGACAGGTCTGGACTGCAGGCAGGCCAGTCTAGTACCCGCACTCTTTTACTACGAAGCCACGCTGTTGTAACACATTTTACACAACGTCCCAACTTCATTGGAATTGGGGTTGTATTTTGTGTTTCAAGTAGAAAATGTACAGAAGCCCTGAAATGCTCAATCACCCACTAGATGGCGACAAACGCTGCTCAAATGTGCAGCAAGGTCTCAATTGTTTATTCTTTTGAGAAGTTAACTTTTGTCAAAAACAAGATGAGCTGACAGCCAAAAATAACCTTACAGTGGTGTCCCTTAACTTTATGGGCTTTCATAGGTGGAAGTAAATTGAAGAAATAAGCTACTATGACTGATTGACTAGGGGTGGGGGAAAAAATCAATTCTGAGATCCATTGCGATGTGGACGATTCTGAATTGAGTCACAAATTACAGTAATCGATTTTATTAACGTTAATTGCAGGGATTGGAATGTGTCTGCTGGCCACCATCAAAAGTAAAACCCTTCAGCTGCGAAATGGATCAGCATGTTGATTTGCCACAATTTTTATGCCTGATGCCATTCCTGACACAACTCCATGTTACATGGAGAATGGGCAGGGGTCGGTTTTGAACTGGTAACCCTCCGCAATGCACAAGTGCACTTAACAGCTTGGTCACCACTGAAGAGCACTTTTTACGCTCCTTATGTAACATGTTCCTGTGTTTCTACTTTTACTCAAGTAATTTTTTTGCCATAAGGCTTTGTTACAGCTTCACTCTTTATAATAATAAAAAAGGTGGAACTAAACAGTCAGATGATGGAGTACTTATTTTCGCAACCAAAGTAAATCTCTGCTTTTATCCTCATCATCTGAAAGCACGTTAAAGGCTCTACTGGAAGCACACTCATTCTGTTGCTTTATAACAACCTAAGAAAAAATCCGAACAGATTATTTGTCGCGCATCGCATCTGATCACACAAAATTGTCTTCAGCATAATTTTCATTTTGATGTGCTCTGCTTGCACATTGCAGTGGTACACACATGCAAGCAGGTCATCCTACTGAAGTTAATGAGCTAATAAAAGGAAAATACGTGTACACAATGAGAACAGATGTCACATGCCATGATTTTCTGCAGTTTAGAGCTGTTGCAGAATGCATTGGAAATAACTACATTATGGATCATTACAAATATTTTACTTTGAAAAGTACCAAGTAGTTACACAGTGAGAAAAAAATTAATCCTGTCTGAAAAAAGATGCATCAACATTCATTGATAATCGTTTTATAATCAAGCAGCCCTGGCTCGTATTTGAATGGAATTGTGGGGTATCTAAAGATTCCCAGCCCTATTATTGACCACATTGTATCCATTTTTTTTTTTTTTTTTTTTTTGCAGTACAGTCTGCAGTGAATTTGTCCTTAATAAAATTTTCCTCATAATTCTGCTCCCTTAATAAGGCAGAAATGTTTAATACGATGTTGTTGATTTTGCCTTTTTTATTCTGTAACAATATTCTGTCTCCAAACCAAATTAGACAGACAACAAAGGACTTTAAGTCATTGTCACACTCTGCTCTTATCTATCTATAAAGCAAGAAACATTTGTGTGTGTGTGTATGTGGCTCGCATATCTCTCTGACTGTTTGTCAGATTGACCTCAGCTTTCAGATATGGCTTGTGCATGGCACAATGAAGTGCATCCATTATTATAAACATTTGTGGGATTAATTTTCAAAACCTTTACTTTAATTAACATTGCAACATTCATACTTCCAAGATGGTTGTTGCTTGGTGTTGTTACTGGTAGCAAAGTTAAACAACATCAGATAGTTCATGTTGCTTGCACCGTTTCACAATAACATGTTTAATGCCAGCATCCCAGTAAATGCTTTTACTGTGAAAGGCATGTTGTCAGTGTTTCTTGCAACTGTTTCACTTGACAACAGAGGAGACGTTAGGTAAAATCCATTTTTTTTTCGCTAACACCAATAAATTTCCCTCTATTCTCAAGGTTGTTCATTCAGGCATTTAACCTCAAGGGCGGTTTTGTCTGTGAAAACATCGCTGAGCTCAATACAAATACATGTAAATTTGGTCACTTTTCAAAGAGGTCAGACTCGTCAGTAAAGTCAGTTTAATATACAAAGGTTGATTTCAGGTCAGCTTGGTGTATAAATCTCATCGTTCCCAGTCAATGATAGGTGACCACTGACCGTTAGAAGCAAGTTAGAGACAATAAAAACTGGCTGATGGCAATAAACTGAATGTGTTTTCACCGAGTGGCCAGTCTCGGAAGCACGAATTCTCACCTTCGGATTGGCCAGTTTGCCGATGTGACATAGTGTCGATCTCGAGAATTTGTACAACATTTCAAGTACATGAGATAAATACAATGTTATATTTGTACAACATTTCATTAAGTAGCTGAATAAAATCTTATAGTTTCTGTGAGTTCAAGTTTAAACAAACTGTGTTCATGAGGTGGGGTACTGATTTGCTCTTTCAAATATTCTAAATGTTCTGTTTAATTTTGTCTGACTCTTCCAATAGCCCTTTAAATAGGAATCAATTTATTTTCATATAATTGATAATAAAACTGATTTCTTAAAACAATATAAAATACTATATTCAAATAATAATATAATATAACATAGGTACACCTCTTTGTACATCCCACCTTCAAACACAGCCTCATCCATGAGAAATCTACTTAAGCTCCCAATATTCTATAGGAATGCAAACTTCCTATGGGCACTGCACTAGTTATTTTGATGTTGGTGGTGTCTTTGATCCTGTCCATGGCACCGTGGTTTCAAATTCACATGCACACCTGTTTCCTTCTTTGACTGTGTCACACATTATTTTGACCCCCTTCTTTCATCACTCAAGAATGTCTTGTGTTAAGTCTTTTTTAATTTGATGTCTTCTTGCATTGCTCCTCTGTTTTTGAGACCAATCTGCTGTCTGGTTGTCAGACTTACCAGCAGGCAGCACTGGAGTCTCATGCCCCACTGAGTCCCAGACAGCTGTGTCAGCTGAGCTTGTGATGACAGCATTGAGATGATCTCATCCAGAACCACACAACTAGTCCCACCCAGTGAATGATACAGTGGGAACCCGAGTACCTGAACCCAAGTACCTGTAAGTCCTTCCATTCATTGTGTGCCATGACCTTCAGTCTCCAGCCCAGTTCATATCTTTTGGCCCCTCCTGGGTGGCATTTATGATAATCCATCTCACTGTACATGTCTGGGAGTAGGCAGTGGCTGAATGGAACTGGTAGGCCCCATATACCGGGATGGCAAAGACATTGTTTGAGGCACTTAGGAAGGTTTTTGAATGTGGCACCCTTAGTTATGAAACAGTGAGAGGTCTGCTGTTTCTCAAGCAGGGAGATGGTCAAGTGCTGGACTATGTCATTCAATTTAGGATCTGATCTGCCAACAGTGGATGGAACATGGTGACTTTCCATACTTTCCTGCATGTACTTTCTGAAAACATCAAATACTACAATGCGTCATTCGACATTCTGGAGGATTTCAGTGATGTTGTTGCCTTGGCTACTAAAGTGGATCAGTGGTGACAAGAATACCATGTAGAATGAATCAAAGCATTCTCCAGCCCTGTGCTTTACGTCCAGAGAGTCTGCTCCAAGAGTCACTGTCCTGTTCACCAGCCACAGCTACTACCCCCGGTATAGAGGAAGTGATGAAAGTTGGCTGTTCTTGAATCTCCCAGAGGAATGCCAAAGATGAGTGCAGCTGGGCATTTGCATATACTGCAGGGACATGATCACTATGTTGTTGCATGTCCACTAAAAGGCAGGGTTCATCAGTAGAAGAAGGATGTCTGTTGTTGGGCTGTTTTCTGCTTTGTCCTCCACATCACTTTGACTCATCACCACCATTCTGTAATCCAGTCTGTTAGAAGTGGGGAGACCTCATCAACTCCCTAGCAGGTTATTATTTGCATTTTCCACACCTTCCCAACTTTTTTTCAGATTTGAGGTTGCACTGTCTTAGAGTGCAGGACTTTGGGTGGATCCTCTATCCATTGGGAGAAGCCTACTTGTCATGGCATCCCTGGCATCTATCACTTCCTTTGGCCATCTTATTATTCCAGCAGGACATCTGATGACTGGTAGGGCATGCGTGTTGATGGCTTGGATCTTATTTCAAAGGCTGAGCTGCATTCTTAGTACTTGACTTGCTCTGTAGAGATACTTGGCTGCTGCTATCCTCTTTGGTTCCTCTTCATGGCTCTCACTGGACTGTGGGATGCTGAGGTAGTTGTAGCAGTCCTATATGTCTCCAATCCTGCCTTCAGGTAACTTCACTCCTTTGTGTCTTTGCATGTGGGCAACAATCTCTTCCTTTGGCAACCATCTTATTGCAGTAGGATATCTGATGACTGGTAGAGCATGCCCGTTGATGGCTTGGATCTTATTTCTACAAATGACTTGGGTTCTTAGTATGTGTCTTACTCTGTGGAGGTGCATGGCTGTGGCTGTCCTCCTGGGTTCTTCATTGTGGCTCCCATTGATCTGTGGGATACCAAGGTTCCTTGTAACTCCTGTATGTCTACAATCCTGTATTCATTCCTTTAGGCTAAATCATGTCCCTTTGCCCCATTAAGCGGCACTTGTACAGTGTGAACTCCATGCCATTGTCATTGGTGAAAATCCTGGTGAGGTGGATCAGTGAAATTAGTCCTGTCAGACAATTAAAAAGATAATCTTATTAATTAAAAGCATTGTGATTAATTAATTCACATTCAATCACATCTATTTTTTAAATGTCACCCCTCGAATCACAAAGCACATATTGTGTACAGATATTATTGTCTCAGAAATGCAAAACCAATTGCGAAAAAAAAAAGTCATTCTCAAAAACAATTACAGAAATATTTTAATGTATAAAAATAAATTGTGCAGTATAAGGTGACAATGTTTGTAATGTAGCAATTCTAACTTTATATATCAGGGATTTTTTTGATTTTGAAACACAGCTGTAACACTACTGACAAAGTGTGTGTGGGGGGGGGGATTTCTGCTACATATGCCACAGAAATTTTAAACAAGCTGTGTTAAGCATAAATTCTACTTAAAACAGGAAAGTATCTGTGAAAACACTAATAGAGTCATGGGAATTTTGAGATGTTGAATACTAAATATCAAACACATGAAAATGTAAAAGATAGATAAAAGCAATTTGACAAAATATCTTCTTCTTTGTCTTTCAGCTGTTCCCGTTAGGGGTCGCCACAGCAGATCAATCATTTCCATCTCACCCTGTCCTCTGTATCTTTCTCTGTCACACCAACCACCTGCATGTCCTCCCTCAGCACATCCATAAACCTCCTCTTTGGCCTCCCTCTTCTCCTCCTGCCTGGTGGCTCCATCCTCAGCATCCTTCTCCCTATATACCCTGGGTCCCTACTCTGCACATGTCCAAACCATCTCAATCTCGCCTCTCTAACTTTGTCTCCAAACCGTCCCACCTGAGCCGTCACTCTGATATGTTAATTCCTAATCTTGTCCATTCTTGTCACTCCCAAAGAGAATCTCAACATCTTCAGCTTTGCCACCTCCAGCTCTGCCTCCTGTCTTTTTGTTAGTGCCACCGTCTCGAAGCCGTACAACATAGCTGGTCTCACTACTGTCTTGCAAACTTTCCCTTTCACTCTTGCTGATATTCTTCGGTCACAAATCACTCCTGCCACCTTTCTCCACCCACTCCACTCTGCCTGCACTCTCTTCTTCACCTCTCTACCACACTCTCCATTACATTGAACAGTTGACCCCAAATATTTAAACTCATCTATTTTACCACTTCTACTCCTTGTAACTGCACTATTCCACTGGGCTCCCTCCCATTCACACACATGTACTCAGTCTTGCTTTTACTGACTTTCATTCCCCTTCTCTCCAAAGCATATCTCCACCTCTCCAGACTAGACTCAACTTGCTCTCTACTCTCACTACAGATCACAATGTCATCTGCAAACATCATAGTCCATGGGGACTCCTGTCTGATCTCATCCGTCAACCTGTCCATCACCACTGCAAACAAGAAAGGGCTCAGAGCTGATCCTTGGTGTAATCCCACCTCCACCTTGAATGAGTCTGTCATTCCGACTGCGCATCTCACCACTGTCACACTATTCTTGTACATGTCCTGCACTACCCTAACATACTTCTCTGCCACTCCAGACTTCCTCATACAATACCACAGCTCTTCTCTTGGCACGCTATCATAAGCTTTTTCTAAGTCCACAAACACACAATGTAACTCTTTCTGGCCTTCTCTGTACTTCTCCAACAGTATTCTCAGAGCAAACATTGCATCTGTAGTGCTCTTTCTCGGCATAAAACCATATCACTGTTCACAGATCTTCACCTGTTTTCTAAGCCTAGCTTCTACTACTCTTTCCCATAACTTCATGCTGTGGCTGATCAACTTTATGCCTCTGTAGTTACTGCAGCTCTGCACATCACCCTTGTTCGTGAAAATAGAAACCAGCACACTTCGTCTTCACTCCTCAGGCATCCTCTCACTTTCTAAGATTTGATTACACATTCTGGTTAGAAACTCTTCTGCCGTCTCTCCTAGACATTTCCATGCCTCCACTAGAATGTCATCTGGACCAACTGCCTTTCCACTCTTCATCCTCTTCATAGCAGCCCTCACTTCTTCCTTACTAATCTCTTGTACTTCCTCATTTACTCTCACCACATCATGCAGCCTTTTCTCTCGCTCATTTTCTTTATTCATCAGCTCTTCAAAATACTCCCTCCACCTTCTCAGCACACACTCCTCACTTGTCAGCACATTACCATGTGCATCTTTTACCACTCCAACCTGAAGCACATCCTTTCCAGCTCTGTCCCTTTGTCTGGCCAATCGGTACAAGTCCTTTTCTCCTTCCTTACTGTTCAACTTCTTGTACAGCTCACAATATGCCTTTTCCTTTGCTTTTGCCACTTCTCTTTTCACCTTACGCGGCATCTCCTTGTACTCCTGACTACATTCTTCATCTCTCCGACTATCCCAAAACTTTTTTGCCAACCTCTTTCTCCTTATGCTTTGCTGGACCTCTTCAGTCCACCACCAAGTCTCCTTGCCTTCCTTCCACTGTCCAGATGTCATACCCAGTACTGTCCTAGCTGTCTCCCCTCACCACATCTGTAGTACTTTTCCAGTTGTCCAAAATTGCTTCCCCTCCAACTAGTGCTTCTCTCACCTGCTCGCTAAATTTCACACAACAGTCTTCCTCCTTCAGCTTCCACCATGTGATCCTTTCTTGAGCTCTCAATCTCTTCTTCTAACTTCTTTACCTCTAAAGTCGTCCTACAAACAACCATCCAATGCTGTCTAACGCCACTCTCTCCTGCCACCCCCTTACAGTCTCTGATTTCTTTTAGCTTGCATCTCCTATAAATAATGTGGTCCACCTGTGTGCACCTTCCTCTACTCTTATATGTTACCCTGTGCTCCTCCCGTTTCTTGAAGTAGGTATTCACCACAGCATTTCCATTCTTTTTGCAAAATCAACTACCATCTGTCCTTCCCCATTCCAATCCTTGATACCATATCTACCCATTACTTCCTCATCACCTCTGTTCCCTTCACCAACATGTCCACTCTCCACCACCTCATCTAACACACTCCAGAAATCTTCTTTCTCCTTCATCTCACAACGTACCTGTGGGACATATGCACTGATGATATTCATCATCACCCCTTCAATTTCCAACTTCACACTCATCACCCTGTCAGACACTCGTTTAACCTCCAACACACTTTTAACATGCTTTTCCTTTAAAATAACCCCAACACCATTTCTCTTCCTGTCCTCACCATGGTACAACAACTTGTACCCACCACCGATGCTCCTGCTCTTACTTCCCTTCCACTTGGTCTCTTGCACACACACTATGTCTACCTTTCTCCTCTCCATCATATCAGCCAGCTCTCTCCCTTTACCAGTCATACTACCAACATTCAAAGTCCCCACTCTCATTTCCACCCTTCTAGTTTTCTTCTTCTCCTTCTGTTTGTGAAAACGTCCTCCTCCTCCTCTTCTTCATCATCTTTGCCCAGCAGTAGCCCAGTTTCCACCGGCATCCTGTTGAGCAACAGCACCGGTGACCAATGACAATGGCATGGAGTTCAGACTGGACAAGTGCCACTCAATGGGGCAAAGGGACATGATTTAGCCTAAAGGAATGAATACAGGATTGTAGACATACAGGAGTTACAAGGAACCTTGGTATCCCACAGCACCAATTTGACAAAATATAACCCCTGTAATAATTATTGAATTAAATCCAAGACTATTTCATTTTCAAATCTGCCCACAGAACATTAAACTCTGGATTAAAAGCCATCATGAATCAAACATTTTTACACTTTTAAAAGCTGAAAGAGCTCGGTATGGCTGTTAATTTAACAATTATTAAAGTCTAACCATCATTTCAGGGCAAAACTTGAGTTCAAACAAAGCCCCACATTTTAAATATATCACTGACGGTTATTAAAGTGAGTTACTTTTGCATGAAAAGTTATTTAACATGTATTTTCCCTGCATGTGTTGCTGAGCAGCAGGAAATGTTAATGAGGTTGTTTTTATTCACAACATGAAGCTTTAGTTTTCCTTTGTCACTCATTCATCACTCACTCATCTTCAACCGCTCACTCCAATTAAGGGTCATGGGTCAAAACTGTTGTAGTTAAACCTAACTAGTCTCCAAAATATTTTTCCTCGATGCTATTTAAGAACAAAAGAATAAATAGAAATAATAACAAAGAAACAGAAAAAAAAAAACTGCGCTGGGGTGTTGTTTAAAACTGTGCAAAAAAGTGTCCAAAGGCATGGGCATCCAGACCAGTTATTGCTCCCAAAAACACACTTTATTTACTGACCAAGTCAGTGGTGTCAGAATAAAAAGGATCAAAGTGCAATTAATTTAATTCAGCCAGAAAGAAAAGGGAGGAGCACAGCATGACATATAAGAGTGGAGGAAAGTGCACACAGGTGGACTACATTTTTTGTAGGTGATGCAAACTAAAAGAAATTGGAGACTGTAAGGTGGTGGCAGGAGAGAGTGTTGTTGTGTGGGCCGCATGAAGAGGAGGTACTGCTGCCCCACCACCACCAGATGGCGCCCTGCCTGGAGTGCGGGCTTCAGGCACGAGAGGGCGCTGCCACCACGGACACAGCCGGGGGTGACAGCTGTCACTCATCATCTCATGACAGCTATCACCCATCAACACTTCATCATGCTACTCCATAAAACCCGGACGTCATCTCCACCTCGTTGCCGAGATATCTTGTGTTTGTGATACGTGGAGAGCTGACGTCTTCGCTCCCCACGCCAAACTATTGATAAGTACTAACTACTAGTGCACGTACCAGTTTTCTGGACTTGAGGTGGAGGTGGAATCTCCACATTTGTTGTTACTGGGTGTTCACACACCCACATCTGATTGTCTCTGCTCCTCGCCAGCAGTACCAGATCCGACATTCGGAGACGGTGGCCACCTGGGGACTCGGGACTTGGCGGCTCCAGTATTCTCCAGGTTCGGTGGCGGAGGAAATCGTGTGGTTCCGGTTCTTCTCAGGACAGACGTCTTCTATCCTCGAGCCTGCCCACACGTCACCTTTGTGATTGACTGTTTGCAAAATTTTACATTCCTCTGTATTGTGGTTGTGCTCATTCATGACAGTAAAGTGTTCATATTCGACTCTTTCATTGTCCGTTCATTTACGCCCCCTGTTGTGGGTCCTTGTCACTACACTTTCCCAACAGGATATCTCGGCCAACGTCATGGATCCCGAGGGGCGTCACCCATCTGTTGAACAGCCAATGGAAGAGCAGGGTGCACAGGCGTCTGCAGGAGGCGTGATTGGTGAGTTGCAGCAAATCCTCACCGCCTTTACCGCTCGGTTGGATCTGATGACCGAGCAAAACATCATCCTTAATCGCAGGATGGAGGCTCTCACCGCACAGGTGGAAGCGCACGCTCAGGGTGGAGGGAATATTTTGAGGAGCTGATTCATGAAGAAAATGAGAGAGAGAAAAGGCTGGATTATGTAGAAAGAGTAAATCAGGAATTGCAAGAGATTAGTAAGGTTGAAGTGAGGGGAGCTATGAAGAGGATGAAGAGTTTGAAAGGCAGTTGGTCCAGATGACATTCCAGTGGATGCATGGAAATGTCTAGGAGAGATGGCAGTGGAGTTTCTAACCCAGATTGTTTAATAAAATCTTGTAAAGTGAGAGGATGCCTGTGGAGGGGAGACGAAGTGTGCTGGTTCCTATTTTTTGATGTGCCGAGCTGCAATAACTACAGAGGCATAAAGTTGATCAGCCACAGCATGACGTTATGGGAAAGAATAGTAGAAGCTAGACTTATACAACAGGTGCAGATCTTTAAGCAGCAATATTGTTTCATGCCAAGAATGAGCAACGACAGATGCAATGTTTGCTCTGAGAATAATGATGGAGAAGTATAGACGAAGGCCAGAAGGAGTTATATTGTGTGTTTGTGGATCACCCAAAAGAAGACAAATATATATATATATATTTCCATCATTCATTCCATGTTGTCTGTCCTTGTCCATGTATGTCTTGTTCTAGTAGCCCATTTCCCATCAGTGTGGAGTCAGAGTTGGTATAGTTTCATTTATACGAGGTCTGTCCATAAAGTATAGGTCCTTTTTATTTTTTCAAAAACTATATGGATTTCATTCATATGTTTTTACGTCAGACATGCTTGAACCCTCGTGCGCATGCGTGAGTTTTTCCACGCCTGTCGGTGACGTCATTCGTCTGTGAGCACTCCTTGTGGGAGGAGTCGTCCAGCCCCTCGTCGGAATTCCTTTGTCTGAGAAGTTGCTGAGAGACTGGCACTTTGTTTGATCAAAATTTTTTCTAAACCTGTGAGACACATCGAAGTGGACATGGTTCGAAAAATTAAGCTGGTTTTCGGTAAAAATTTTAACAGCTGATGAGAGATTTTGAGGTGATACTGTCGCTTTAAGGACTTCCCACGGTGCGAGACATTGCGCAACGCTCTCAGGCGCCGTCGTCAGCCTGTTTCAAGCTTAAAACCTCCACATTTCAGGCTCTGTTGATCCAGGACGTCGTGAGAGAACAGAGAAGTTTCAGAAGAAGTCGGTTTCAGCATTTATCCGGATATTCCACTGTTAAAGGAGATTTTTTTAATGAAAGACGTGCGGACGGGTCCGCGCGTCGGGACGCAGCCGACGCGGTGCGGCGGCACAGGAAAAACACCTCCGTGTTGATAACCATTTGTAAAATCCAGGCGGCTTTTGATGGCTTTCAGTGGAGTGAGTATATGAGAAATTGTTTAACAGCTGGACATGTTCCAACTTGTCCTTAAGGCTTCCAACAGAGGTGTTTTTCCTGTGGCGGAACGTCGCGGCGGCTGCGAGCCGACGCTGCAATCCGCCTGCACATCTTTCATTAAAAAAATCTCCTTTAACAGTGGAATATCCGGATAAAATGCTGAAACCGACTTCTTCTGAAACTTCTCTGTTCTCTCACGACGTCCTGGATCAATAGAGCCTGAAATGTGGAGGTTTTAAGCTTGAAACAGGCTGACGACGGCGCCTGAGAGCGTTGCGCGACGTCTCGCACCATGGGGAAGTCCTTAAAGCGACAGTATCACCTCAAAATCTCTCATCAGCTGTTAAAATTTTTACCGAAAACCAGCTTAATTTTTCGAACCATGTCCACTTCGATGTGTCTCACAGGTTTAGAAAAAATTTTGATCAAACAAAGCGCCAGTCTCTCAGCAACTTCTCAGACAAAGGAATTCCGACGAGGGGCTGGACGACTCCTCCCACAAGGAGTGCTCACAGGTGAATGACGTCACCGACAGACGTGGAAAAACTCACGCATGCGCATGAGGGTTCAAGCATGTCTGACGTAAAAACATATGAATGAAATCCATATAGTTTTTGAAAAAAATAAAAAGGACCTATACTTTATGGACAGACCTCGTATGTCTCTTGTTCATGTTCCGAGGTAGGCGGGGGGGGGGGGGTTAGTATGGGGCTCTAGCCTGGAGACCCTTACTGGATATGTGTTCTGGCTGGGGTTTAAACCCACAACCTCTTTTTCCAAAGGCAATAATTCTACCACTACACTATTCAGCTGCATTAACAAGTACCAAGGCCTGAAGGAGCTACTGGAGCAGATGTGGAAGTTAAAGGCTGAAGTGGTCTCAATGGTAATAAGAGCACTAGGAGCTGTAACCCCCAATTTGAGAGAGGGGCTCCAGCAGATTCCAGGCACAACATCAGAGGTCTCTGTCCAGAAAAGTGCAGTCTTAGAAACAGCTAAGATACTGCACAGAACTCTCAAACTTCCAGGCCTCTGGTAGAGGACCCACATTGGAGAAAGACACATACCACCATCCCCAGGGGGTGGTGAGAGGAAGATTTTTTATTTAGAAATGGGTAGTACCAAGCAAGATGGCAGCTTAGATCTGAGGCTCTGCTCAATTCAGCAAAAAACTCTTTTCATACTTCTTCTAACAGAAAAAAGGGACTTGAGAACATGTTTAAGACAACAATAAACACCAGCGGTAATGTTTCTGAACGGACCAGGGGCGCACAGAGACCGAAACATGGCTCTCAGCTCGAAGAGGAACACGAGGAAGCTGCAACCAGTGTGGCTGATTTAGCATCCGTGCTAATGGAGCTGAGGGCCTTTCGTTCCGACTTTGGCTCCAAGCTTGGCACGACTAATGGCCATCTGGGAGGTGTGAAAAACTCTATCAGCGCTCTAGAACACAGTATAATTGAGGTGAGAAGTACTGTCAACTCCAACACGACGCATGTCAC
This sequence comes from Thalassophryne amazonica, assembly GCF_902500255.1. Taxonomy (NCBI): domain Eukaryota; kingdom Metazoa; phylum Chordata; class Actinopteri; order Batrachoidiformes; family Batrachoididae; genus Thalassophryne; species Thalassophryne amazonica. Next base: position 16,165,699 of record NC_047107.1, on the reverse strand, counting down.
TGAAGCTGAAGAGCGAAGATCAACTTTGGAAGATGAACTGGAAGTGGCTAAAGCTAATTTGGCTAGTGCTAACAAGCGTATCGCTCGTTTGGAGGCAAAAACAGATGATATGGAAAACCGAAGCCGCCACAAAAACCTTCGCTTGTTTGGTATACGAGAGAACGCCGAACGTAATCAACCGCTATTGGACTTTCTGCAACAAATGCTGCCAAAATGGTTGGGCTTGGGAGACGATAGGAGTTTTACTCTTGAGCGTGTACATCGCACTTTACCACGACCAAGACCAGGCCAAAACAGAGCTATTATCATTCGCTTTCTCAAGTTTCAGGACCGGGAGTTTGTTATCAGCACCGCGAAGCAATTGAAAATCCAACACGAAGGAAACAACCTACTGTTTGTCCCAGACCTATCGGCAGAAACCATGCGTCAACGTAACGAGTTTAATACAGTGCGGAAAAAGTTTGCAGACAAAGGATTTTATCGTGGATTCCAGATTAATCCCTGCAAGTTGAGAGTCCTACATGAAGGAAAAATCCAACTTTTTGTTACCCCCCAGGAGGCAGAAGACTTCTATCAGAAGCTGAATTAATACGGTGGTGAGACGCTTTAACTATCCAATATGACTTTTTAAGCGATATATTCCCTAATTCATATTCTATATATTTTGTATTCTACTTTTTCCTATAACGAGGCAATGAGTATATTTATAATTATTTTATTATCTTAAGTTTATTTCATTTTGAATTTTATTTATCTATGCCTGTTTCACTTTCCCATTTAATGTTTTCGCACTTTGCATCCGCTAATGGTGGACTTTTTTTTGTTTTTTTTTTAAGATATTTGAACATGCCCAATCCATGGTGGTCATTTTTTTTATAAAAAGTGCCTATATATATCTTTAAAAGGGAAACAAACACTACACACTTTATATTAATGAACATTTTGAATTTTCTGTTCAGTCTATTGCGGAATGAGTAGATCCTTTTTATTCTTTATTTTTTTATTTGACTTTTTATATATATATATATATATATATATATATATATACCACTCCCATTAACAGATCATTTTTTTACTAAACTCAATAAGTTGCTACTAAATTTTATTTGGAACAATAAAAAAGCCAGATTAAGACTGAGATTGCTTTACATGCCTTATGAAACGGGAGGGCTACAACTTCCCAACTTTAAATGGTACTGTTGGTCTACACAACTACATTCAGCTATGTATTATTTTTCAACAGAAACTTTACCTGCCTGGGTATCAATAGAACAATCAACAGTACCACACCTTTCACTTAAAAATTATTTATACTCAGCTGAACTTAAGATTTTAAAAAGACAGACCAAGAATGTATTTTTGAAAAACACAATTGACATTTGGTACAGGTCACATAAACATGTTGGGGACCTACCTACACTATCACGTTTTTCTCCCATATGGGGCAATAAAACCTTTAAACCTGGGAGAGCTGATGGAGGCTTTAAATTCTGGGCAGACAAGGGTGTAAAATCAATTGGTGATGGTTATTTAAATGGAGAAATGCTTACATTTATTCAAATGTCCCACAAATTTTCAATTCCTTTCCATTTTTTCAAGTATTTACAATTAAAACATTTTATGTCATCTCAACTTGAAAATATAATGCATGAAGCCTCCTTGTCTTGCCTGGAGGATATTGTTTTATCAAATTTACAAAGGAAAAAGCTAATTTCGTTGTTTTATAGGATATTGGCTTTGCATGATTCAGAAAGTAGTAATGATAGACTGGAAACATGGAAATCAGATATTCAAGAAAATATTTAAATAATTGTTTGGAAAAATGCATGTCTTAAAGCACAAAAGCAAACAATTAACACTAGGATGAGATTATTACAGTACAAATGGTTAATGAGAACCTATGTTACTCCAGTTAAACTTCATCAGTGGACCCCTGACATTCCTGATACATGCAGTAAATGTCTTAATGATAAAGGGACTCTTTTTCATTGTGTATGGGACTGTTGGAAAGTTAAAAATTATTGGAAATCTGTTGTTCAAAGTATCTCCTCAATGGTTAAAATGGATGTTCCTCACTGTGCACTGCTGTGTGTTCTAGGAATATATCCAAAGGACTTTGTTGTTAATAAAAGGAAATCGGTTCTTATAGACTTTGGACTCCTACAGGCCAGAAGAACGATTGCATTATTTTGGAAGAGCGTGGACGCTCCCCCTCTAAAATTATGGACAATGGAGATGGCGTCTTGTGTTGCACTTGAGAGACTAACATATATTTTAAGAGGTAAAAGTTGAGGAATTTGAGGACATATGGAGACCATTTGTGGAATTTTTTGAAAAAATGACATGCTGCTGTTTATAAGAAAGTGAATTCTATTATTTATTTATTTATTTATTTATTTATTTATTGCTAACAAGTCTGTGTGTACAATGTTCAGTTCCTGTTCGTTTTTTGGGTATTTTTTGTTTGTTTGACTGTTTTTGTGGTTAATTTTTTATATTCAAAAATCAATAAAGATATTGTTTAAAAAAAAGAAATGGGTAGTACTGTTGCCTCACACCAAGAAAGTCCTGAGATCGTTTCCCACCTCAACTCAACTCAAACTTTATTTATAAAGCACATTTAAAAAAGCATGGTTGATCAAAGTACTTTACCAGTACTATACCTGGTCCATTCTGTGTTAAGTTTGCATGTTTGCGTGGAATCCTTCTGGGTGCTCCAGCTTCTTCCAGAGATGACCTAACATGTAGGTTAGGTGAATTGGAGACTTGAAAGTGTCTGAGTGTGAATGAATTTGTGTATCTACATGTGGCCCTGCAATAGGCTGGCATCCTCTCCACGGTGTGACCCCCCCGTGAGGCAGATTAAGTCAATATTCCATAAGAATCTTTCACTTGAAGGTACAAGCACCAAATTTGGCAAAAATTAAGTATAGGACCTATTTTTTAAGAAAAGCACATTACCCAACTGAATATCCAAGATGGCCACCAGTTTTCAACATGGTCATCTCGTAAAATAGGAAAATACCGTTTTTAGCGTAAAATGTGTATAAATAGAAACATACTATTGATCCACATGTTAAATAGAATGTGTTTTGACTGGAAAATTTTATTTCTGACATTATATTCCAAAATGGCCACCAGGTTTCAAGATGCCGGCCATTGCATGACTCAAAATCAGTACAGGCCAAAGTGGCAAATGAAAACATCAAGTTTCATGAGCAAAACAGCAAGTCTCACAAATCCTTCTCTGCCAAGGTCCAGAAGTTGGTTGGGGTGGGGGGGTGAAGGATCTGGGCAATCTTTTTCAGGAAGAATCGAAAGATCTGCTCACATTGGACACAAAAACCATTGTGCATCCCATTGTTGCTGAGTTTGTAATGACTCACCTTGAGCAAGCTAAAGTTGCCTTCAGAGACTTTTTCATGTTCTGGGTGATGAGGTTTCCTTCTATAGGCCCATCAGAAAGTATAAAGCTGACTTATTTCACCAAGAGTGTTGTGAAAGTGTAGGAACACGGACCCACAACAGGGGGCGTAAAAGAACGGGCAATGGATAAGCCAAACAGTAACAATTTAATGTTGTAAATTGTGCACAACGGAATACAGACAACATTCAGTTTGGGATTACAGTCAATTACACGTTGGGTGACGTGTGGGCAGGTTTGAGGAGATGCCCGTCCAGAACCGAGCCGGATCCCACACGGCCCTCACCGCCAACGGACCTGAAGAATACCGGAGCCGCCAAGTCCTGGGTCCCCAGGTGGTCACCGTCTTCAGCTGTCAGACCTGGTACTGCTGGCAGAGAACAGAAACAGCACAGGTGAGTGTGAGTACACACACTCAGTAATCCCACAGTCTGTGTTCAGTAAGCAGGGAGCACCTCCACCTCCAATCACACACTCGTGCAGCTCCTGTCTAACCACTTATCTGGTTGGGGTGTGAAGCGAAGCCGTCGCTGATCACACCAAACGCCAATCCCACAGATAAGGCAAACACCACAAGAAAACAGCTGCAAAAGAGTTCAGACTATTATTCAGTTTTAAGTCAGCAGAGAAGTTACCTCCAAGGTAGCTGATTTCTCGGTGAGGAGGTGGAGTTGCAGTCCGGCCTTTATGGTGATGGTGATGAGTTGACTGAGTGACAGCTGGTGCTGATGAAGAGTTACAGCTGTCACTCCCAGTGGCTCCGGCGCCCTCTCGTCCAAGCAGGGCGCCATCTGGTGGTGGTGGGCCAGCAGTACCTCCTCTTCAGCGACCCACACAACAAAGAAGCAGCTGCAACATCTGGCAACATGAAGAAGCAGGTACTTAAAGATGATTGCAATCTGTTCTTGCAGCTCTTTATATCGTGCCAATCACAAGAGTGTGACATGCTTGGGTTTTTCCAACATGAAAACCAGTCTTTCTCTGTGGCACTGAGTGACACTGGGAAACTCCACACTGGTCAGAAGTCGCAGCTTGCAAACATTCTGGAAGCTACAGTTACTCCTCCCGACACTCGACCAGAATGTGATGCTATTATCATTAACAGGTCCTCTCTTGTGTATTCATTTCTGCTAAAGACATCAAAGACCTTTCAGGAATATGCTTTCCTAGATGTGGTTCCAAAGATTCAGATGTACTCATCGAATTTTGAGAGGACAGACATAGTTTTTGATGTCTATTGGACTTCCAGCCTGAAGGCTGTAACAAGGTCAAAGAGAGTCAAGGGGAATCGACCCAGAGTGATGGACAAAACCAATAAAATAAAGCAATAAAACTTTCTGACCTGTAAATCTGGTCATGTTTTCTGCATAAATAAATGTTATCCATTCTTTGTGCTCAAACACCAAAGCAGAGGCGAATCCAGATGGAATGGGGGCGTGGGGCGGGGATGTGCCCCCCCACAACAACCCTAGATTAAAGGTCCCGTTTTGAAGCCTTTTTTTTACTACAACTACTAATACTACTTATAATAATAATAATTTTGACAATTAAAATGTTTAGAGAGAATTTAAATGTTAGAAAAATGTTAAAAAGAATTCAACAGTTACATTCATAAACAATGTAGGTTATAAATTGCAGGTTTTACTGTTACAGTGCTGTCAACAGTTAAATATGAGGTCAAGAAAGAGGTCTTTATTTTACTTTTTATAAAACAAGTATTTATTTTCAATGTAGTCAAGAAAGGGTGACTATAAAGTGAGTGGCAAAACAAGTATCATTGTCATGTTGAGGTGGCAGAGGGTTGTTGTCGGCAGCTGGGGAAAGTAACTAAAAAAGTAACTAGTAATCTAACTTAGTTACTTTCACAATTGAGTAATCAGTAAAGTAACTAAGTTACTTTTTCAAGGAGTAATCAGTAATCAGTAATTGGATTACTTTTTCAAAGTAACTGTGGCAACACTGGTTGCCAATTCATGACATGGTGGTGAATCTTGGTCCAGACAAATCCATTGGCATGCTGTTCTTTCACGCCTTCACTGATGTTGTCAGCTTTTCGCGGCAAAGAAAAAAACTGCATGGCAGCCATGGGAGGTGTGCCCTGAAGTGACCACTGTCTTCAAGAAGTTCAGTCAGTACACACCAGTCGTGGAAAATGCAGACCTTAAGGTCCATGAGAAGTTTGTCATAACTATGTATGACAAGAACAGGACTACGGCCAAAGTTGATGAGGCAAGATTGGACTTGTTCACTCGAAAGCAAAGGCCTTATAATGCCATTCCACCAACAAGCGCATCTCTCATGCAGCATGCGAAGTGGTCTGTCTAGCAAGCAGGCTGCATATGGGGCCAGACAACAGTGTTCA